>NW_027425079.1:0-48461 GCF_003597395.2 Chelonoidis abingdonii
GTCCATGAAAGGACCTTCACCTTATATCCCATGACAGATTAATTTATGGTCAAGATGCGTCTTTCGGTGAGGGCTGCCACTCGCAGGGGTCTGGAGCCACTGCCGGTTGCACCGTCAGTCGCTCCCTGCTATTATCTGCCTGGGCATGTAAGAGTCTAGTCTCCTGGAGCTGCAAGACTCTGGTGCGTCACGTTCCAATTAAACTTGACTTCGGGTTAATAGTGGGCGGGTGCTGGGCGGTGTTGGCAGCCAGTGCCTTAACAGGAAGTCGAGGGACCAGATGAATTCAGTGGTGCTTCTGGCCTTAGGACTATGACTCTATGACTGGGATGTGAGCCACGTTGGGGAGCTGTGGACCTCCGTGCCACTCCCCCCCCCCACGTATTATCTCGTTCATTTTCGTACTTGACTTATGAATTGTTCCCCCTCTCCCCTCTCTCTGCCTCAGAGACTTTAGTTGACCCAATGATCCCTGGCGATTCCTTGCTCTCCTGTGATCGCTGACTCACACTCCTGTGTCCGGAGTTTTGGATCCAAACTTCTGCCTTCGTCCCCATCTCTACAACGCACATTGGCGGAGGATGTTTTTCAGTTCTCGCTGGCTTGGGATACAGGGCAATGAAAAGATTTTACTCTGCAGCAGTGCAAACTGCCAATTTCAAAGCTGAGATAAATAAGCAGAGTACCATCTATGGAAGTTGAGAACTGGTTAAAAGACAGGGAACAAAGGGTAGGCATTAATGGTAAATTCTCAGAATGGAGAGAGGTAGCTACATGCAATGTAACAAACACCACTAGTTGGTCAGAAGGATAGAAGTAGGTCTGCCACTAAACCATATTTCCTTTCATCAGTAGCTACCTGAGCAAGTTAGTAACCAGTGGGCAACAGGTGAAAGGCCCATTGTCCATGCTCAGAACACTTCAGCAGCTAGACCTCAAGAATGAAAGAGGTTAATGATCAGTTTCTCCGGGATAGTTACTTCCAAAGAGTGGGATGAAAGTTTTTGGCTGAATATTTTATTTGCTGAAATATTTTGGTTAACCCAAAATGATTTTTTGGTTTTGTTTCAGAGAGAAAATTGGAAAAAAAATATTCATCTTGAGTCAACCTTAATGTCTATTACTGTTATTATAAAGTTGGTTAGGCTAGCTAGCAAGGGAAAAAAATAATCTGCACATCTCTTTGTGTAAAAGGGCATGCAGCCTAGACTTCCAGGTGCACAGTGGAAACATGCTCATATTCTGTTACTAGTCAGTGGGAAGCTTTGATTTTTATATGGTCTCCAAAGCCCTTCCCAACATCATGTAGAAAAAGAGAGAACCAGGAAAAACCATGGATTTGTTTAAATTGGAAGTGAAAAATAATTGAAGGTTTTCTGATGTAAAGTCATTTTTCCCTGACTAGGAATTGAACCCAGGCCATAACAGTGAAAGTGCTAAATCCTAACCCCTTTACCACCAGGGATACAATAAAGCTGCTTTTCGTCTCATGTATGCTATACTTCCTTAGGCTACTTTCTGACCAATTTCTGAAGCTGCTCCATTGTCCACTCCCTGAGGCACTAAGAGCAGAGAGTGCAGGAACCCCCTGTGCTCAGGGTTACAACCTGAGCCCAACCCAAGCCACTGAAACAAACTCAAACGATGCTTCAGCTTCCTCCAGCAGGATCACAGAGCAATGCAAAGAAAACCCATCAGGAACAATCCTCCTCTGCCTTCATTTAACCTATCGCATCCCTTTCAGCAGCCTATCTGGAGGCTCTTGCAGGAAGGACACTGAGCTGATAGGAGCTCTGGCATAGAGACCAAGGGAGGGATGTGGCTCCCCCTTGGTATGAGCTGATCACATTCTGACTCCGTGTAACACGGCTCTGAGCTTTGCCAACTTGTGAGTTCTGTGTCCTCAACAAGCAGCCAAAGTGCTGAGCCCCTCGGACCCTTCTGCTGGGAGCATGGGGATTGCACAACAGCTGCAAGCCCTTTTCCCATCTCCTTGTCCTCCTCGGCTTCCCCAGACCTTCCCCACAAATGGTTCTATCAGACGCTGGAGGGATCTAAGGACCTGCAGGTTTCCCTCACCCATCTCTTAAAGCAAACAGTAATTCTCTTCTCTGACACTCCTGGGCCTGGGCTTCTTTTGAGTTTTTCCCCAAGGACGGCCTGATTCCCTGTGAAAATGTGTGTGTGGCACCAGCTTGTCTGCCCCCTCTGTGGGAGCTGAGAAGCTTTTCCAGACTCTCCCCCACAAGATGAGTCCAACAGCACCTCCCCCTGGTGGGAGAATCCTAAATTGCACCCTCCTACCCTTGTTACTTTGACCAGCTGATGGTGACAGCATGCTAAATCAACCGCAGCTCTCTGGGCTAGAGAGCAGCATCTAACCAGCCTTGTAACAGCTCCGGTTTGCTCGCTGGAGACATAATGAACCAGGAAAGAAGGCAAATGTCAGAAAGGGAATCTCAGGTCTGCAAATAAACACCGTCAGGGCTCCTTCTACATGGAGACTAGGCAGCTGAATAGATTCAAACCTGTCACTCTGAGTTGTATAATATCTGGCAGAATCAGGGCCGCCACCCTTGGTCAGGAGCTCTGTAGTGCTTAGCACAATGGGGGTACTCACTCTTGGATGGGGTATCTGCAGTGCCCAACACAATAAGGCCCCAATGTAGGAGCCTAATGAGGATACAAAAGTCTCCCCTTTCATTTGTTTATTTTAAAACATCCATTTTTAGCCTTCAAGTTCAGGCAAAAAACATGGCCCAAGAGTCTCTGAAAAACCAAGAAAGTAATAACATTACCCCCAAAGGGAGCATTTTTAAACATCTCATGATTTTTAAGCTGCCCTCTGGATTTTTGAGTCTAGACTCCTAGTTATTGTTCTCAATCTAACCTTGGTTGAACTTTGGAACTGCAATCAGTGACACTGAACTAGTAAGTGGAGTTATACAAACAATTTTCCTTGGGCCATTGGTCATCATAGCTTTCTTTACTGGGGTGGAAACCAAGAACCGAGTGTGTACTCTTTCCACCCCAGTTCTTTCCAAATCCTGGGCCTTGGTTAGGGTAAATTTACAATTCTCTGAAGTAGAAACCTTTAAAAAAACACTCAAAATCTCAGCTGTGTTAGTGAGAAATGGCTTCCCGAAACATGCCCAGCTTTTCTTTAATTTGGTGGCACAGTTCCAGGCAAAGGACTGAATACAAGGCTGGATCATAATCTTTGTTTGTTACCAGAGCTGGAGATTCTATTAAAAAATAGCTATTTTTCTGCAGCTATTATATTTCCAACACTGATTTTATACACATTTTCAACACCTACAAAGGATAAATTCAACAAAAAATTCACTTCTATTTCCTCAGCATCTGCATCAAGAAGGGCAGCATTCCCTGTAACATAGGATTAGCTAGAAGAGATCTTTGTAGGGTCTGGGCTACATATCATTTGGGAACCAAATATACGGGCATTTTGCCTAGTTCAAAATTACCTAATGTGGAATTCTATCCCCAGATCATCTGAGACAATATTGACTTCAACAATTGAACTACACTGTGATCATATACACTTCCTTCAGTTAGTTGGGGTTCTGTTGTTGTTCACCATTTCTGAGTGGAAATTTTAAATCACTGCTGTTTCTTTGTTAGCCTGTCCAGTAAATTGGAGAGTTCTCTCCTGTTGACAGAACTGCACTTCAACTTTCTCCATGTCGTCATGGAGGGATGGGGAAAAAACAAAGCTGAAGTGAGAAATGATGACTTCAACAAATGGTCATTTGTCTTAAATTCTCCAAAAAATCTCAGCTACAGCCTATCAAACTGAAATAATATCGAACTGAGTGACCAAACAGCCTTCAGAAAAGATAGAAACCCACATCACAGAGAGACAGAATACATAACAATGGAAGTGTCAAGTGAAATTCCAGAGCAGGTTACATCTGATTATTCAGAATCAGGACAAGAGACTTTCCCATCACATTATCCTCTGATCCATTCAAACCTGCTTCATTCAGCACTGTCTCAATAGTCAGTTATGTTACTTACAACATGTTTAGTATCCCAGCATCGCCATAAAGAGGGGAAAAACAGCCAATTTGCCCGAAGTGGCTTTACCAATAGATGGAACCTGGACTTTAAAATCCCAATGATCACACTGTGTTTGGGATCCATTTGAATTCCCGTTCCACGTCTGATAGTTTCATCTCCAGTCATAGCGACTCTGATATATGATTAAAGAAGTCAAAGCATCATCTTCAAGCATGGACAGCTGAGAATGCTTCATCACATGACACTTTGAGAAGTAGATGGATAGAATGTGATGAAGATAAACTCTGCATGGCTCAGACAAAAGGTAACAGTTCTGCAGTGATGGGGAAGGAGAGAATCTCTGAGTCACCTCGTACTCTTCCAGTATCACAGAAGCTGAAATAACACTTTTTTTCTGCCTCTGCTCCTCTTCATTTACACATAATTTGAAAAGTTCCCAATATAACTGCTCTTCAGCACAACTCAGAGCAACATGAGAACAATTGGCAATGATACAATCTGAATCACTGGTGACTCTAACAATAACTTTGCAGTAGGAGGAATGGTATAAATTTGATGCTCCGTGGTTCCTGATGGGAAGGGCACACTCAAATTACTCATGAGACAATCGAGTTGATAAAAAGGACAAATGGGTCCACCTCAAAACAGGGCAAACTGCAAAAAGGCAGAAATGGGCCACTCATCTGGACAAGCTGAGGGATAACGGTGCTGCAAACAGTTCAAACAGCTTTAAAAGTTACTATGTGGGAATCAGGAAAATTATTAAAGAAAAAAGTATTGATAGCCCTAGAGCAGGGGTCCCCAACGCGGTGCCTATGGGCACCATAGTGCCCGCGTACTGGCCAGCAGACAAGCATTTGACGACAAGCTGTGTCATCCAGAGGCGTCGCTGCTGAAATGCCACTGATTTTTGGTGGTATTTCGGCAGTGGCACCTCTGGATGCTGCTGCTTGTCAGCGGCGATGCCTATTGACATTGCCGCTTGTCAGCAGAATTTCGGCAGATGCTCATCTGCCGTCACGGTTCTCTGTGGCTCACTGTGTTGCGCCTGCCAGACGAAAAAGGTTGGGGATCACTGCCCTAGAGGTTTTTATGGTGTTGATCTCCCTTGCAGATTCTCTGATGGCTAAGATGAGTTGAATGCCAAGAGAAGGTTTGCCCACACTCACAGCATCCATAAGGCCTCTCCCCTGTGTGGATTCTCTGATGTTCAGAAAGGGCCGATCTCTTAGCGAAGCATTTCCCACACTCACTGCATGCATGGGACCACTCTCCTGTGTGGATTCTCTGATGCCTAACAAGGTGCGAGCTGCAACTGAACCTTTTCCCACAGCCACTGCATTCAAAGGGCCTTTCACCCATGCAGATTCTTTGATGCTTTATAACAGGGGTTGGCAACCTTTCAGAAGTGGTGTGCCGAGTCTTTATTTATTAACTCTAATTTAAGGTTTTGCGTGCCAGTAATACATTTTAACGTTTTTAGAAGGTCTCTTCCTATAAGGCTATAATATGTAACTAAACTATTGTTGTATGTAAAGTAAATAAGGTTTCTAAAATGTTTAAGAAGCTTCATTTAAAATTAAATTAAAATGTAGAGTGCCCTGGACTGGTGGCCAGGACCCAGGTATTGTGAGTGCTACTGAAAATCAGCTCGCATGCTGCCTCGGCACTTGTACCACAGATTGCCTACCCCAGTTTCATAAGGACTGAAGAGTCACATATATTTTTTCCACCCTCAGTGCATGTATTTTTTCTCTTTCCCATGAGGATTTCCTGCTGTGCTGTGGTTTCCTTGAGGGCCTTCTGAGTTCCCCGACAGGAAATACATTTACCCATTTTCTTCCCTGGATAGTTTCCCTGCTCTCTTTCTGGTCTGTGCTAAATCTCACAGGAATTTCCCTGCTCATGATTCCTGGATGCATTCCATTTTGATCTATGCGATAATGCTCTGAGTTTATCCACTTGACCAAAGTTTTCCTTCTGAGAATTCTGCTCCTCTTTGTCTATTAAAAGATAAGGAAATCAAATGCCCCTAACCTACATAAATACTGAGTACAAGGTGCCCATTTCTGCTGCATGTCTTTCCATTATGTGAGTGGTGGCTAAACTTATACCTCTGAAAACCAGAAAAGGAAGAGTTAATATACACACCAGCCCTAAAATGCAACCTTAACTCTGACCCTGGCCCTGTAGCTGGCACTAGCCGTTGGGAATGTCTCAGTATGGCTGTGCAAGGGTTAACAAACTGACAAAGGAAGTGGAAGTTTCTTCATATCTTGAAGTCTTCAAGTCGGAGTGGATGCCTTTCTGGGGGAGGATTTAGTCCAACACAAGGTATTCAGCTCAGTACAGCAGTAACTGGATGAAATTCTATGACTAGTGTAATATAGGAGGTCAGACTAGATGACTTAATAGACCTTTCTGGCCATAAAATCTATGATTCCACAATAGATATGAAGGACTAGGAACATGCCATGGTTTGTGTTGTGTTCACAGATGGGAACCCCAGCATTTATCCACATGCCTCCAGCTGTGTGCACTGAGCCAGCTGTAGCTGTAACTGGATGGTGGAGGGAGGAGTTGGAGCAGCTTGGCAGAGCTGTGACCGTGATATGAAGGGAGATGCATGTGAACCCTGGGAGTCCTAGTCTGCCCCATTTCAATGCTCTCAATGGGCTATTGCTGAGACAGGGCAGAGGAGAGGTGGCATTGTGGGAGTGGCGTGAAGCTTAACTTTTAATTTCCCCTTCTAAGAACTAAGAGGACAGGAATCCTTACCCAGCGAGTTCATATTCTCATAGTTCTTCTGCATGACGTCTCTGCAGAGGGCTCTTTGACGGGGGTCCAGCAGAGCCCACTCTTCCCTGGTGAAATACACAGCCACCTTCTTGAAGGTCACCGGGCCCTGAAAGAGCAAGAGCCCCCACTTACAACCTGCTGCCCCACTCACAGTCCCACTATTCATGGAAGGAGAGAGGAGCCAATCAAATGGAAAATCTGGCAGGATCACAGCAGAGTGCCACCCCTACCCTGCTCAGAGCAGCCAGGAGGCAAAAAACAGGGGAGATAGAGGTCCCCTCATGCCCCCCAGCAGACAGAGGGGGAAGAGTCTTCTCATTCATCACACACCTATAAGCCAGAGGCTGATGCAGGGGATGGGGCCCCCAGCAGGCTCCAGGGTCAGCTCCCCAGTAGGAATCCCAACAGGCTTCCCATTGCCGGCAGCTGGAAGGAAGGGGAGGGGTTATCTACTCTAGGCCTCACTGGTGGGTAACCTCCCACCCCCTCCTTCTCATAGCTGCCTCTGGCGGGTAGGTTCATGTTCCTGCACTGGGAATCTGACACATTTTCCAAGCGCTGTCCAGGGTTCCCCCACCAGATCCCTTCTACAAATAGGGTAATTTCCTCCCACAAATCCCATGGGTCTGTTCCCAGAATCCAGGACTTGGGTTAAACAATTCCCGGCAAGTTTGTCACACGCCTTGTCCCCATTCCTTTCTCCATCCTGGGTATTTCCTGCTCCCATCCCACCTCCAGATAACCCCCCCTAAAGATCCCAGGCCCTCAGTACTTCCTGCCCCTCTCCCTCCAGCAGGAACCCACTAGCAACCCTGCAATAATCCTACCTGGACTAGCTCCACTACAGCCAGTTCCCTTCCCTGCCCTGTGGGAGGCTGGGACAATCTGGAGCCAGGGTGAGAAGCATGACGGGGAAGCTTTCAGAAGTTAGTTCCTGTCACATCATGATCTGCCCCAGCACTTTCCCTGCACAAGATGTTTCTGACTCGCATGCTGGGAAAATATTCCATCACTTTATCACAGCCTAGACCCAGCCCTTCCCACCAGCACTAAACCCATTGTACTAGTTTTAAAACTCTGAGGGCAACTCCCCCAACAGTGGGTATCAGGCAGAGGCAGGAACAGGACAAAGTCTGCCCAGTGCTGGCGCGGTAAATAAAATGAAGTTTGCTGGTGATATTAAGATGAAAGACATTGTCAATAAAGAGAAATAGTGGAACATTAAGTAGGGCTCACTTCCAGTTTATATATTATGTTCCTCACCCTCATGGTTCACAGTTTCAGCAACCACTGGTAGGGGTCAGGAAGGGACTTTCCCCCCCCACAATGTATTTTGAGACCGTTTATTTAATCTCCTTCCTCTGAAGCTTCAGGAATGGCCAGAGAAGAAGACAGGCTATTGGGCAGGGTGGACTAGGGCTGTGAAGTGACACTGATCACTCAGTCTCTCTCTTTCTCTCTCTAAGGGGCTTGGTTGGGTGGTTCTTGCTCCCATACTCAGGGTCTGACACTATAGGTGGGATGGGGAAGGAATTTTTCCCCCCGGCTCAGGTAGTCAGTGACCTGGGGGGGGGGTCATCTTCCTCTCCAGCATGGGGTGTGAGGCACTCGCTAGAATTACCCAGAAATATCTCACTTAACCATTTCCCTGCCACTGCAAAGGGCCTGGAGCATTGGTGCCCCTCGGTCCCTCCTATTCTCTGCCTGGGGCATGTAAGACTCTAGTGTCCTGGGAACTGCAAGACTTCGGTCTCACTCCAGCTGTTGGGTTTAGTGGGCGGGTGCTGTGGGGTGTTGGCAGCCAATGCTAGACAAGAGGTCAGACCAGATGATCCAGTGGTGCCTTCTGACCTTAGACTTTATGACTCTATGACTGGATGTGGCTGGGAAGCCCTGATTCCAACAGGTCTTACGGTCTTGTTTGAGCTTGGTGATCTTCCCCCCCCCGCCTCCCGCCCCCCACTCTGGTAACTTCTACTCAATTTTCTAGTCTTCTGTTATTGGCCTCTCTTCCCTCCGCCTCTTGACACTGGTGAGACGTTTAGGTGACCTAACGATCCGAGGTTCCTTTGCATCTGTTGCGAACTCATGCTACACACTCATAATTGCCGTTGGATCTCAAACTGTTACCTGCCGTCAATTCCATCTCTACATAACACCGCAGGGTTACAGTCCTCGCTGGCTGGGTAGAACAGGCAATGAAAGGGTTCTGTGCACAATCCTGCAAACTGCGTAATGCTTCAGACTGAAGAATGAAAAGCAAGTACCACTTATTGCAAAAATCAAAAATTATATTTCTGCACCCCTCACACGAACCCGTGTTACTCCCAAAAACTCAAGGCGAGTGAGCAACGGATTGCCTCTTTTGGGGAAAGGTATCCTCTTGTGCTTAGTTCGTGAGTTTATTATAACTTGCTGTATTCTTCATATAGGGCTGACGGCGGAAGAATGCTTGACTACAATAAGAACAGCGTGAGTGTTGGATTGTGTAGTGATAGATTTTTTTCCCTTTTTTTTTTATAATGAGGAATGCTCAAGCAAATGCTCAGAGGCCTGTCCTGAGCTGACCTTTTCTTGAGCCTCGAGATTCACACACCAGTCTGAGAATAACACCATGCCTTTAGATTTATTCTTTGTATCAGTCACTTTCGCATGAGGAGAGTGTACGCGTGCCGCTCTACAATTATCTGGCTCCGGCGGAGCAAGACCTGAATGAGCCGTAGTAGCAGGTATGCATTTTATGGACGCAGACCGCGGACATGTTTAATTCCAATAAACACCCACATTTTGAAACCTCTCTGCTCACTTCACTGATGAATCAAGATGACGAAAGTTCATTAAGCTCTTACAATACCTGGTCGGCTTTAGGCCAACAACGTTGATGAAAAGTAGATTCCTTAATTCTTTTCAAAATCAAATGAAGGGCATGCATAGGTTGAATGTTTGAGACAATGAGCAAGAAAATCAATTAGTCCAAACCAACAAGGGGTAAAAGATGTTTCAGTTCAGGGCCAGTACTAAGTTTCTATGCTTTGTGTGAGCACGAAAACTCTGTGCGCACATCCAACCTTACTCACTGGCCATAAATCTGCAGTTTATTTAGTCAACCGAAATATATAAAAATTAAATGTATGCCGATCCCACTTTGTTCTCCCCTTTATACTTGAGATTTTTAAGAAGATGATCGGCGGGGCGCAGAACCTATCATTCTTCCTACCTCACCGCGTGTTCATGCAAGCCAGTTGGGCTGCTAAACTGCTACAACGTTCCTTGTCTGAGAATGATAACCCTTCTGCCTCTCCTTGAGTTGCAGCAACAAGCCAGTGCAGTATCCAGGTCGCTTCCCAGTGTTCGTTATAACTACTAGGAGGGCGATAAGTGCTCGAGGCCCCACCCAGTGACCTGGGAGCACGGTATACCTACCATACCCTCACTGGGCGCCTCTAGGAGCAATACTTCCCCCGTCTCGCAAGCACGGAGTCTGAGTGTCTGCGAATCTTTTTAATTTAAGGAAGGGCATATCCAATGTGCTCCCATTGTGACGAAACACCACTTAATACAGAGTGTAAACACAAACTCAACCCCCACCCCAAGTACATTAGCCAAATGTCCTATTCCCACTAGGCTCGTTGAAGATCCAATCAACTCACAAGTCACAACAAACCCCAAAAGTTCTCTGGTCAATGCGCCCCCACATGTCAGAGACTCATATCTGTAGATATTTCACCTCCCCCGAAAGCCTGGGGTGAAGCGGCACCGTTACGCTCGCCAGGCCCACTGCCTAGTCCTCTTCCATGGGTTCTGCTTCGCCTTCTCACGACTACTGCTGGCGCGCCAACATACAAAGCCACTCACTCTGCTCTCTCTCCAGCCGTCCTCACCAAACTGCTCTGCCTCACCATGTGCCTTCGTGAGCTGCTCCAGTTGTCCCAGGCAATACTGCTCGGCTACGTCGCTCTGTGGGCTTCTCCCACGCCAGCGGTACTCCCGCTCTGGCTGCGCTTCACGCCTCGACCTGTCTCTGTGGTCCGCTCCAGCCATCCCCATAAACTGCTCCACTCCGCCAGCTGCTCTTGTTCTACAGTTAGCTTCAGGCTCCCCACTATCAGCACATACATACTCGTGCTACCTAGCTTCAGTGAATTTCAGCTCTGTTGTGCATCAAATCTCTTAGTGATCTCAGCACATAGTAGGGGACCCAGTGCTATGCAAATACCTTAGCCCAAAGAGTTCAGCTCAGCACCTGTAATCTAGGACTCGAGGATAACAAAACAACCTGACATTCCACAGTGGAGAGAGGATGGGTGCAACTGCCGTGTCTTCTTAGCTCCACAAGGGAGCCTTGCCCACCAGGGCGTCGAGCGCTCCACGCTGTCGCGCAAACCTGCTGACGTCTATGGTCCTATCGTGTTTGGACTACCCACCGTCCTGGTCTAGCGAGTCACCACGCCAACTGAATTGAGTCATTGTCTGTCACAAAGCACCCACAGCTCGGCAGTCTGGGATGGGTTAGGCGAGCCTATGCAAACATTTGAGATTTTGCATTCCAGACATTCTTTCCACACTTCCCATACTTCACCACCAGATGTCAGGGTACAGTTCATCCTGACTCTGCTTACAATTAGTAAACAAAATAATAAAAAATAAATGATGCCACCCACTTGTATTCCTTTTGAGACTTTTAAGAAGAGATGGCGGGGGCAGAAAATCATCTCCCACCTCACCCCTGACATGGCAACATTGCTGCTAAACTGCTACATTTCCTTTCTGAGAGGCTTTGTTTTCATTATATTTTAACTTGTTTTCCCTCCTCTTTCTCCTCATGATGCACAATCATTAATTTGCACTTCATGTTGACCATAGTTCTATCCCATTCCTCAGAAAGGCTCTAAGAGTTTATCAGTTAAAATACGTTCCAAAGAGACCCATTGCTCCCGTGATTAGTGACTGTCTTAAAGTCTCTCAGTGCTTGTATGTTAAACTATTTTTCTAAAAAGACCCCTCTTTTTACAAGCAGGATTAGTAATGAAACCTACCCTTGTTCCCACAAACCACTGCCTCTGTATCTTTACTCTCCGGTGCAACACCTTCAAATAATTCTGCTGAGGATGTTTCCCAGAAATGAATCATCATTAGGATGGCTAGGAATGTATTGGGGGGAAAAGATTAAGATTTTATCTTAAATGAATAAAATCATTCCAAGAAATATAAATTAATTTAAGGCCTAATGTAAGCATAAAAAAAAAAGTTTAGAGCAAACAGTTAATTAAAAGAACCAAACAAATGTTGCATTCTTAAAGAAGTGCAGCTTGTGCAAAAAAGAAATATTGAATTGCTGTTTTAACCAAATTAGATGCTAATAGCTGTTTTATTTATTTAAAGTGTAAAAATGAGCTACAACCTGTGTTACAAGAGGTAAATAGTGCACTAAAATAAATATAATGTATTCACATTTTTACATTACCAATTTAAAGAATCACAACAAAAAAGTCTATTTTTTTTAAAAAAGCCAAAAAACTCTAACTTTACTAACAAACTTTCAAATAAGTATGCTAAAGGAAAAGCTCAGACTTTGTATTTTTTTTAAAAAAGTATCAAGCAGCCACTCAAAAACAGGAAAAGTTGTCAAGGTCTTTAAAAAAAAGCTTTAAAATCAGACTATGTAAACTTAATTAAAAACACTATTAATATTACTGCAATTAAAACTGCAAAATAAAATGCTTAAAATTAACGTAGTCAGTAAAAAAAGCAATAATTAATGTAAAAGCAAAAACAATGAGTACTAAAAAAACTGCAAAACACTTGAAATGCTTACGTGATATTGATGAGCTAAAACAGGGATTGGCAACCTTTGGCACGTGGCTCGCCAGGGCAAGGATCCTGGCGGGCTGGGTTAGGCCAGTTTGTTTAACTGCTGCGTCCACAGGTTCAGCCGATTGCGGCTCCCACTGGCCACGGTTTGCTGTCCCAGGCCAATGGAGGCTGCAGAAAGCGGCGCGGACCGAGGGATGTGCTGCCTGCTGCTTCCTGCTGCCCCCATTGGCCTGGAGTGGCAAACCATGGCCAGTGGGAGCTGCAATCGGTCGAACCTGAGGACGCCACAGGTAAACAAACCGGCCCAGCTCGCCAGAGTGCTTACCCTGGCAAGCTGCGTGGCAAAGGTTGCTGATCCGTGAGCTAAAATATTTAAGAGACAAGTCAGTTGAAAATATAGTGGTGCAAGAACAAAGTAACATCCCTTCCCATTGTTACACAGCTTCCAGGTGCTGGAGGCTGCGATCCCCTGTCGTTAACTTGGTTATTGATCTGAAATCTCCCCATGGCCAGTCAGAGACAGACACGTACCTGTGTCGCTCCCCAGCTCCTTTCGCAGTGTCTCTAGGGGAAGGAGAAGATGGGAGAGGTGAGAAATTCAGCCCCTCACATTCATGCAGAAATCCCCATTGCTTATTAATGGAAAAGACAGTTACTCACCTTTGTAACTGTTGTTCTTCGAGATGTGTTGCTCATATCCATTCCAAGTAGGTGTGCGCGCACCGCGTGCACGTTAGTCGGAAGAATTTTCCCCTAACAACATCCGGCGGGTCGGCAGGCGCCCCCTGGCGTGGCGCCTTTGCGGCACCGCATATATACCCTTGCCGACCTGTCCGCTCCTCAGTTCCTTCTTGCTGGCTACTCCAACAGTGGAGAAGGAGGGCGGGTGTGGAATGGATATGAGCAATACATCTCGAAGAACAACAGTTACAAAGCTGAGTAACTGTCTTTTCTTCTTCGAGTGCTTGCTCATATCCATTCCAAGTAGGTGAATCCCAAGCCTTACCTAGGCGGTGGGGTCGGAGTTGGAGACTGCCGAATGCAAAACAGCCAAGCCAAGTGTGCATCGTCCCTGGATTGTTGCACCCAGGCGTAATGGTCAGAGAAGGTGTGCACCGAGGACCACGTAGCTGCACGGCATATGTCGTGGATAGGGACACGAGCGAGAAAGGCAATCGAGGAGGCCTGAGCTCTGGTGGAATGTGCAGTCACGCGGCCTGGAGAGGCATGAGCTAAATCATAGCACGTCTTAATGCATGCTGTAACCCAGGACAAGATTGTTTGAGACGAAACAGGTTGATCTTTCATCCTGTCTGCCACAGCAACAAAAAGTTGGGTCGTCTTACGGAAGGGTCGGGTGTGGTCGATGTAGAACGCCAGTGCTCTACGAACATCGAGTGAGTGGAGGCTCTGCTCTCTACGGGATGCGTGAGGTTTAGGGTAGAAGACCGGGAGGAATATGTTTTGGTTAAGGTGAAAGGAAGAGACCACCTTGGGAAGGAAGGCTGGATGCGGGCGCAGCTGCACCTTGTCCTTGTGGAATACTGTGTAAGGTGGGTCCACCACAAGAGCGCGAAGCTCCAAAACTCTCCTGGCCCATGTAATGGCCACAAGGAACGCCACCTTCCACGATAGATACGGGAGAGAGCAGGTTGCCAAGGATTCGAAGGGGGGGGCCATTAGCAGCGAGAGAACCAGATTGAGGTCCCAGGAAGGGGCGAGGTGGCGGACCTGAGGGAACATGCACTCCAGGCCCTTGAGGAACCTCGAGACCATCGGGTGAGAGAAGACAGAGTAAGGGTCTTCACCTGGATGGAACGTCGAAATGGCAGCCAGGTGCACGCACAAGGATGAGAGCGCGAGGCCCTGCTGTTTGAGGTGCCATAGGTATTCCAAAATCACATGGATGGGAGCCTGGGTAGGTGGTACTTGTTGCGTCTGACACCAGCAGGAAAACCTCTTCCACTTCGCCATTTAGGTAGCTCTGGTTGCAGGCTTCTGGCTTCCCAGGAGAACTTGCTGCACTGGGGTAGAGCAGCGCAGCTCTGAGCGGCTCAACCAGCCAGGAACCACGCCGTCAGGTGGAGGGATTGGAGGTCGGGATGGAGAAGCCGCCGTGGTCCTGGGATATCAGGTCCTGATGAGCGCAGGAGAACGGGGCTGGCTATTGATAGTCCAGCACGTGGTGTACCAGTGCTGGCGAGGCCACGCCGGGCGATCAAAATTACTCGAGCCTGTCCCTGCGCAGCTTCACCAGGACTTTGTGCACCAGCGGAAAAAGGTGGGAAGGCATATAGAAGGTGGTCGACCAGGACATGAGGAAGGCGTCCGAGATCGAACCCGGCGAGACCGCGAAAGGGAGCAGAACCTGGGGCACTTCCGGTTGCTGCGTGAGGCGAAGAGGTCGATTTGGGGAAAGCCCACCTCTGGAAGAGAGAATGAGCTATGTCCGGGTCGAAGGGACCACTCGTGGGCTAGAAAGGACCTGCTGAGTGGTCCGCTAACGAGTTTTGGACCCTGGAGGAAGGAGGCCACCAGATCCAGGAGTGGGCTATACAAAGCTCCCATAGCCTGATCGCCTCCTGACAAAGAGGGAGAGAGCGGGTCTCCTCCCTGCTTGTTTATATAGTGCATCGCGGTGGTGTTGTCCGTGACACTAAGACACAACGGCCTCGTAGGTGATGAAGAAAGGCCTGACAGGCGAGGCGGACCGCCCGCAGCTCCCGGATGTTTATATGCAGCGACAGCTCCTGAGCGGACCAGAGGCCTTGTGTCCGACGAGACCCCATGTGAGCTCCCCAGCCCAGAGAGGATGCGTCCGTTGTCACCGATATGGACGGTTGCCCTGGGGTGGAATCCGGCATGCCCGCACACACCAGGAGAGGGGTCTTGCCACAGCGGAGGGAGTGCAAAACGCTCTGTGGGAGTGTGACGATGACGTCCATGCTGTCCCTGCGTGGGCGGTAAACGGAGGCTAACCAGATTTGCAGGGGCGAAGGCGGAGCTTGGCGTTCATGGTGACAAAGGTGCAGGCCGCCATGTGACCGAGGAGGCTGAGACAGACCCGGGCCGAGGTCGTGGGAAGGCGAGTAGGCTCTCTATGGCGGAGACTATTGCCTGGACCGGCTGAGCGAAAGCGAGGCTGTTGCGAGCGTGGAGTCCAAGACAGCCCCAATGAATTCTATCCTCTGAGTTGTACGAGGATGGACTTGTCAAATTGATCAAGATGGCGCAAAGTCTCGAACAGTTCCCTGATAACGGCTATGTGCGCGGCGACCTGTGCCTCGGAAGACCCGCGAACAAGCCCAGTCATTGCCAGGTAAGGGAAGACAACACATATGCGATTGCCGACGGAGAAAAGCGCCACTACTGAGCCATACTTTTTTTTTTGTGAAAACACCGGGGCAGAGGAAAGGGCCGAAGGGCAGGACCGTGAATTGGAAGTGGCGGTCTCGCCACGCACAAAGCGCAGGTAGCGTCTGTGTGGGGGTCAAAATTGATACATGAAAGTACGCGTCCTTCATACATCGAGAGCAGCGAACCAGTCCCCTGGATCCAGGACGGGATAGATAGACCCGACCCAAAGGACACATGCGGAACTTCAACTTCTTTAAGAAGGCGTTGAGTCCGCGGAGGTCTAGGATGGGTCGAAGACCTCCTTTCGACTTGGGGATTAAAAAATAGCGGGAGTAAAACCCTCTGCCCTGAGATCTGAGGTACCTCCTCTATGGCTCCGATTCGAGAAAGCGTGTGGATCTCCTGGCAAGAGGAGATGCTCGTGAGAGGGGTCCTGAAGAGGGACGGGGGGGTGGGTGGGGGAGGAGGCGAAATAAACTGGAGATGGTAACCAAACTCCACCGTGCGCAAACCAACGATCCGAAGTTAGTCGGGTCCACGCCGGGAGGAAGGGAGAAAGGCGGTTGGAAAACAGGAAAGGAGTCCGGGGAAGGACTGGTGCTCTGCTCTCGATCGCACCTTCAAAAGTTTTGTTTCGGTCCCGGCGGTGGTTTGGTGGAACCATTATTTTGTCCCCCTTGGGAACCAGACTGACGTCTCCGGTTTACACGGCCCCGTCTTCTATGAAAGTCCTGACGAAGGCGTGGGGGGGGGGGTATGGGTGCTGAGGTTGTGCCCGGAAGGACCTCCGTTGGGTTTGCGGTGTGTGCATGCTGAGGGAGCGCATTATAATGCAGTTGTCCTTAAGGCTTTGGAGCCTTGGGTCCGTTTTATCTGAAAAGAGACCCTGCCCTTCAAATGGGAGGTCTTGAATCGTGTGTTGCAGTTTGGGAGGTAAGCCGGAAACCTGCAACCACGAAATTCTCCTCATTGTGACCCCTGATGCGACGGTCCTAGCCGCTGAATCTGCGGCGTCGAGGGAGGCCTGTAAGGAGGTTCTGGAGATCTTTTTGCCCTCCTCAAGGAGGCTCTGGAACTCAGGGCAAGAGTCCAGTGGGACCAGCTCTGTGAATTTGGCCATGGAATGCCAGGTATTAAAATTGTACCTACTGAGCAGCGCTTGTTGGTTGGCGACACGCAACTGTAGACCCCCTGCGGAGTATACCTTGCGTCCCAGTAGATCCATGCGCTAAGCCTCCCGTGATTTCAGGGCGGTGCTGGCTGGCCATGGCGCTCCCTCTCGTTCACAGACTGTACGACCAGAGACAATGGAGGAGGATTGGTGTAAAGGTATTTGTACCCTTTCGAGGGTACCATATACTTCCTCTCCACACCTCTGGCCGTTGGAGGGATGGACACCGGAGACTGCCAGATCGAGTCCGGTTTTGACTGAATCGAGCGGATGAAAGGCAGGGCTACCCTCGTCGGGGCATCCGCAGACAGAATGTCCACGACAGGGTCCTCCACCTCTGGAACCTCCTCCACCTGGATATTGATGCTCAACGTGACGCGGCGGAGCAGGTCCTGGTGTGCTCGAAGGTCGATGGGGGGCGGGCCTGAAGTTGAAGTACCCGCTACCGCCTCATCCGGCGAGGAGGAGGAGGAGAGACCGGGGACCACAGGTTCCTCCTGAAGTTCTTGCTCCAGAGGGGGTGCCGTTTCTGGGGCGCCCTCGGGGTCCTGGGTTGCGGTTGAAATGTCGTCCTCTGGTGGAGGAGGACGACTGATGGTGGTCTCCGGTGCCCGATGGGTGGAAGCCGTAGATCGCGACGCCGTGGTGGGATCGCCTTGGGCTTGGTGGTAGGCCCAAGGCGTCCAGAAGAACCACTGCGTCAGCTGTTCCAGTCCCTGGGGTTCAGGGAGGAAACGGGCATGGGGGTCCACATCCCCATAGAGAGCGCTGTCTCGGCGGGATGAACCCGAGGGGTGTCTCGACGGCCAAGGCGGAGCAGATAGTCCGTGAGGCTGGTACCGGACGTCACGTCGCATTGGAGAACGGTACTGGGAATCGTACAGGTGCCGAGACCAGGACCGGGACCTACGACCAGCACGGTGCCGGGAGGTCGACTGGGACCAAGAATAACGACGGTGGGATGGACTCCGTTGAGAGCGGTGCCGGGAGACAGACCGTCGTGTTGAGTACCGGTACGGGGAACGGGACCTGGACCGGTGCTGTGAGTACGACCGGCTCCGAGAGTGGGAACGGTGCCGGGACTGCGAGCGGCATCTGGAAGGTGATCGGCGATGCGAGTGGGAGCGGTGCCGGGATCTCGACCGCGACCGGTGCCTGTCCGTTGCTCCGAGTGACATTGGTCTGAGCATAGCCGGCTTCCCCGTTGAAGAAAGAACCTGCACCGGCGGTGCCGGGGGTTGAGGCAGGAAAGGCTCAGTAAGGGCTATCAGTTCCCTCGCCGTTGCAAAAGTCTCCGGCGTAGTGGGAACAGCGAGCTTGACCAAGGCATGAGCCGGGGAGCTGTCTTGCACCAGACTCGACGGCTCTTGCCTGGCCAGAGTCGACGGTGCTGGGATAACCGGTGCCGCGGCAGATGGCGGTGCCGGCCAACACGGTTTCCCATGCTCGAACTGCGGTGCCAGAACTGCAGCTGCAGGAGCCTTTGACTTCTTGGCCTTTGGTGAAAGGGAGTGGTGCCGGGCTGACTTCTGCGCCGGAGACTGTTGGTGCCGTGGTGTTCTGGCGGTACCGGCTGTCTCCGGTGCCGACGAAGAACTTCTGCCCAGTGCGGACTGCGGTGCGCTCGGTGCCGGAGCTGCAGGGGTCAGGGCCGCTTCCATGAGGAGCTGCTTCAAACGCGAGTCCTGCTCCTTTTTTGTTCTTGGCTTAAAGGACTTACAGATACGGCACTTGTCCGTAAGGTGGGATTTCCCCAGGCACTTCAGGCAACGATCATGGGGGTCACCCGTTGACATCGGCCGACGGCAGGCCAAGCACTGTTTGAAACCGGGAGAGCCAGGCATGAGCCCGGGTCCCGGGAGGGGTGAGGAGGATTAACCTTCAGCCCTCGAACTATACACAATAACTACACTAACAACTACTAGTAACTACTAAGAATTGACACTAAACTATAACTATAACTATGAACTAGAGACGAGAACAGGTGAAACGCTAGGGAGGTGGAGGTCAGCTAAGCCGCACTCCACTGTTCCAATGACTGACAAGAAGGAACTGAGGAGCGGACGGGTCAGCAGGGGTATATATGTGGTGCCGCAAACGCACCACGCCAAGGGGCGCCTGCCGACCTGCCGGGTATTGCTAGGGGAAAATTCTTCCGACGAACGTGCACGCGGCACGCGCACACCTACTTGGAATGGATATGAGCAAGCACTCGAAGAAGAATGACATGGATGCAGAGAGCCCTGGTGTGTGTATTGGGAGGACTGTGTGTGTATGTGTGTGTGTATTGGGGTGGGGGGGGATATGAAGGAGTGTATGTGTTGAAGGGAGTATGTGAAGTAGAGTTTGTGTGCCTGAGTGAGTGTGCTGTCTCTTTAAGAAAGCTCTCAGAGTCAGGAGCCTGAACTAGGCTTGTTCAGACACAAGCAGCTGCCAGCAGCTCTGGCCCCAGAGAGACAGCAGCACACACAGATTCTCCCTGTCCCATCACCCCAGCTCAGTGGAAATCGGGTACCTGGGTGAGGGGGAGGGGGACACCTCACTATCAGTCAGCACCTCCCCCCCACAGAGCAGTCAGGAGGTTGCTCCCAGTTGGGAGTGGATAGGGGCGACTCCAGGGGTGAACAGAGAGTGGGGAGTGGGGGGACAGGAACAGCAGCAGCTGCACACGTGGAGTATGGCGGAGGAGGGGCTCTCTGCTCCAGAGCAGTCACCTGGCTCTGACGGCTGGTTGTCCAATTGCCCCCTGCAGCTCGGGTCTCTCCCACTCCCCCATGCTGCTGCTTATCTACTTCCTATGCTATTTTCATCAGCCCAGTGAGCCTCTCGGCAGCAGGTCAGGTGGGAATCCAAACCCTGCGCCCAGCACCCCCTTGGGTGGGGAACCCGTATGGCCCACCCTAAGGGCCAGTCCTGAGTAGGGAGCAGAACTGATCCCCTCCACTGACTCCTATGGGGAAGAGTTTGGGGGAATTCAGTCCCCGATTTTTATTTTGTGTCTCTCCAGCACTTACTTGGGTTTGCTCTCTGCCTTTCCATCCCCAGTTCTGAGATTTCTCTTCTATTCTAGCCAAGAAGCCAGAAGGCAGCAAAGCAGTTGGTCGGTCCCTCCAGAAAAAGATGGAGGAGAAGCGAGGGGAGAAATGGAAAGCAGCTGTGCTGGATGACAACAGAAAGAAGGTTCTGACGGCTGGGTGGGGATGGCTTCAGACCACTGGGGGAACTGCGGGGCAGTTAAGAGACAAGGAAAACTAAGGCCATTAGTGTTCCAGAACAAATCTGAAGCAGAGGCCATGTGCTGTGCAGGGGGCAGCTAGGCTGCTACAGTGTCTGCCATACTTGAGTCTATGGGCCTGATGTAACCTTCCCCTGAACCTTGCATAGCAGTAGTATTCTCAGGTGACCAGTAAAGCAGCCATTCCTAGCAGCAAGCAATAGCCAGCCATGCCCTGGGGAGAAGGGCTAAGGGTTGGCCTGGAGCATGCCATTGCCATGTGGGGCACCATCATTATCGGTTCACTTCCAGCTTTTTCACCTTCCATCCAGCCAAGGAACTGTGGAGACCCAGATCCGCACCCTACGGAGATTAGGCTCCAGAGCTGCCTCCTGGGCAGTTGATCCAGCGATTGGGAGGGAAGGGAGACGCTTCCTCTAACTCAGCATTGTGGGATCTGCTCACTCTCCGCACAGTACAGTGGGCTCCAGGGACATAGGTTAGAGGTTTGTTACAGGAGTGGATGGGAGAGATTCTGTAACCTGCGTTGTGCAGAAGGTCAGACTAGATGATCATAATGGTCCCTTCTGACCTTAGTCTATGGGTCTATGAGGTGATGGGGTGGTGAGGGAGAACGAGGAGCAGAATCCTCACCAGAAAGATGCTGAGCTAGCCAAAGTGCATGGGGAATTACTGCGAAGATCCAAAGGGAATGTGTCCAGCCTCCATGAGCAGGGAAAAGCTGGTGAAAGTTACCACAGACCAGAGAGAGAGCAGGGAAACCACTCAAAGGAGAAAGTGGATGAGCCCATTAATTGTCAGAGAACTCACAGGGACCTCAAGGAAACTACATCCCAGGAGAAAATCCCCAGGGAAAAGAGAATACATGCAGTAAGTGTGGGAAAAATTTCCATTACAGCTCAGTCCATATTTGACATGAGACAATCCACATGAAACAGAGACCCTACGAATGCTGTGAATGTGGGAAAAGCTTCAATTGTACGTCAGTATTTATTGGACATCAACGAATACACAGAGGAGACAAATCCTATAAATGCTATGAGTAGAACTTTTCCCGCACTCAGAGATATGCCCTTATCTCTCACCAGAGAATCCACACAGAAGAGCGACCCTACCAACGCTGTGAGTGTGGGAAAAGCTTCACTCAGAGCTCAAATCTTACTGTACATCAGAGGATCCACACAGGAGAGAGACCCTATGAATGCTATGAGTGCGGAAAAAGTTTCACTCACCTTTCCTCCCTTATCTCTCATCAGAGAGTCCACACAGGAGAGAGACTCTATGAATGTTGCGAGTGTGGGAAAAGCTTCACTCATAGCTCAGGCCTTCTCAATCATCAGAGAATCCGTAAAGGAGATAAACTCCATAAAATCCTTCTCTAGATTTGTCAAAAGACTTTTTTCTTTAATTCTTTTGACAGTTCCCAGATAGTGAGCGTTAAGGCTGTCTGCATCTTTTGCACACTGTAATCCCTCAGCTCCCACACAGGAGTTGCCCACTTTTGAAGCTCGCCCGTCATTTGGGTGAATCCTGTGGTCCTTTCTATCAACTCCATTGTCTTGCAAGTCATGGGAGCATGTGTCCTTTCTACCAGGAATGTCCATCACCCCAGATGGGGAAGATGGGGGATGTCTTCAATCAACTATGTTGAGATAAAATCTACCTGGGCCTCATCACTGTGGCTGCCATGGAGTTCGCTAGCTTGAGTTCACTTTCCTGATGTAGAAAGACAGCTATTCTTGCACTAAAGACATGGGCCATGGAAACTAGGTGAAGTTATCTAGCACATTTCCTCCTGATCTGATGTAACCACCATCACGTTTCCTTGTCTAAACAAACCTGAAGAATCACATTTATACTCCTTCTCCCAGTGCAAAGTTATTGTTAGAGACGTCAAGTTCCTCTTTGAGGACAGATTGTCTCATTCCCAGTTGTTCTCACATTACCCTGGATCATGCAGAACAGCAGCTATTTTGTTGACGATTTTTCTCAATTAAAATATATTTAAATATAGTGAAGAGCCACAGCAGTGTCAGGGAAATAAGGGTCATTTCAGGCTCTGTGACACTGGAAGGAGATACGGTGACTCAGGCATTCCATCCTTCCCCATCACCCCAGAACGGTTACCTTGTGTCTGAGCCATGCACAGTTCACCCCTTCATATTCCTTCACTTCCCAAAGTGTCTGGTGAGGTAGTATTCTTAGCTGTCTGTGCTTGGGAATGGTGCTTGGATGTCTTTGTTCCAAAATCAGAGTCAGTCTGGCAGGAGATGAAAGTGTCAGAACCTGGAAGAGGATTTCAAATGGAACCCAAGCACTGTTCAAATCCCATTTTCCCTCAATTGGCAAAGCCACTTCTGGGAAGGTCAGCTGTTTTTTTCCCCTCTTTATGAAGATGCTAAAACTTTTGTAAATAACACTAATGAGACAGCAGTCAGTGAAGCAGGTTTTATGGGAGAATCTCTCATCCTGATTCTGAGTCATCAGATGTAACCTAGTCTGGAATTTCCCTTAAAATGAAAATGAAAGTGTCTTCTACCTCTCTATGATATGGGTTTTCTATCTTTCATGAAGGCTCCTTGGTCATATAACTGCATCGTAGTTTTGTTTGACACAATGTAGCTCAGATTTATTGGGACATTTCCGACAAATGACCATCATTCTTTACTACAGGTTTGTTTTTCCCCTATCCCTGCATGGTGACATGGAGAAAATTCAAATGCAGTTCAATCAACAGGAGAGAATACTCCAAGCTGCTGGACATATTATCAAAGAAACAGTTGTGTGTTTAAATCTCCACTCTGAAAATGTGAACAGCAGCAGACCCCAAACCATGTAACTGACGGAAGTACGTGCACATAGTCACAGGGTAGTTCAATTGTTTAAGTCAGTATTGTCTCAGATGATCCAGGTATAGAATTCCACAGCAAGTGACTTGGAACTAGGAAAATGCCCAGGTATTTGGTTCCCAAAGCATTTGTGACCCAGTCCCTACAGGAGGTTACTCCTGAAGAGATCTAACTAATCCTAAAATTTGAGAAATGCTGTCTGTGATGAGGTGTATCAACCCTGAACTGGTATTGCTAGGGTTAACTGCACTGTGTGGGCTGAAGAGGCCACACCCCCTCACCCTCTCTGGGTATGCTCCGACTGGAGACAGAGTATAAAAGGGAGCAGCTCAGCTCAGCTCAGCCTGGGCAGACTGAAAAGGAGAGAAAACCTATGTTGTTGGCTCCTGCCAGGGAGCTGCTAGACCCCCAGGCTGCAGAAGCCAGCCATGCTGAGGCCCCTGCAGACACCCAGTTGGCTGCAAAGGACAGCCAGGAAGAGACGCTGGATGCCGGGAGATTGCCGATGCTGGAAGTAAGGGTGGGAAGTTACTCAGGGAAAGGGACTGTTGCAGTGAGAGATCAAGCCTGGACACAGGAGTATTGGTTCCTCAAGGCCCTGTGTCAGGACCTGGTGGAGTAGGGTGGTCCCAGGTCCCTCTACCCTGCACTGCACCCACCACTGGATGGAGTCACCACCTGAAGACAAGCTGTCTTGACCCAGGGGACAGATTTCTTCCCCCCCAAACCCCTGCCACAGGATGTGTCAAGCCCATGACTCTGTCCATAATGATGTAGATGTAGAGGAAAGAGAAGTGGTGTTTTTGTTGAACTTCCATTTGTGGATGATATAACTGTTTGTAGGATGAAATCAGTGTTGAATGTGAGATGGCTGCAGGAAAATAACTATTTTTTAATAGAAACCTCATCTCTGTTATCTTACAGAGATTCTGATCCAGGCCTGGATCTAATCCCTAACCACAGCTGTACTCAGGGGTTCACTGGTGGAAAGCGGGATTAAAAGAAAATGTAAAATCTCACTCCAAAGGTTGGGGTGAGGGAATGTGTGTGAGAAATACTGTAGAGGAGAAAACTGACCCAGTATCAATTTTCATGATTTGTATTTCAAAAGGAACTTATTTTGATTAGGTTCAAAGTCAATTTCTGTGTTGGCATGTTAGCAAAAAGAAGGTGGTCAGGGAAAGTGTGGGACCCTTACTGAATGGGGGACGCAACCTAGTGACAGATGATGTGGGAAAAGCTGAAGTACCCAATGCTTTTTTTGCATCGGTCTTCACAGACAAGGTCAGCTCCCAGACTGCTGCACTGGGCAGCACAGTATGGGGAGGAGGTTAGGAGCCTTCAGCGGTGAAAGAACAGGTTAAGAACTATTTAGAAAAGCTGGACGAGCACAAGTCCATGGGGCTGGAGCTAATGCATCTGAGGTGCTGAGGGATTTGGCGGAGGTGATCACAGAGCCACTGGCCATTATCTTTGAAAACTTGTGGCGCTCCTGGATGATTGGAAAAAGGCAAATCTAGTACCCATCTTTTAAAAAGGGAAGATGATTTAAAGGGCCTGGGGATGTAAAGTCCCTGCCCCCTTCCGGCTGAGACCCTGGCCTCTGCTCAGTACCCGGTCTTGCATTCCAGTAAGTCCCTTAAATTACTTTCACCCCTGTCTGTCTCATGCTGTATCTGATCTCTGATCTTTGTTCGCCCCCATTCCTGTGCCCCAGCACCCACCACTTTCAGCTGCTCCAGTCCAACCTCTTCCTGAGTCCTTCACTTCACTGCCACTCTGGGCTGCAGCGCTCACTGGGACTGGGGGGGTGGGGCTTTCTCCTGCTGGAACTAGCTCCTAGTTTTCAATTTGTGTATCATGTGTCCACATGTGCCACGGTTGGTTCAGATTTGGTTCAGAGCCGACCAAGATGGAAGGTTGAACCCAGGAACCTTCTGCAGAGGATCTGGCACAAGGTGCTTCCTGCAGAAGCCTGGCGGAAGTTACCCCTTACTGGTCCCCGCCTTGTGCTGCTGCACACACATCTCAATTGAGCAGCTTACTAGAAGTAAGTATGTCTGCTACCTTGCCGATGTAGCCCAAACTGCCCACTGAGCTGTGCCTCTCCTTCCCATTTCTAGCTGGGTCTCAAGCCCCTGCTTCTGCCATGCCCTAGCCCTACCCAGTCTACCCCCTCCACACCAGCTCCTCCCCCACATATTCTGACCAATCCTCCCCACCCCCCCCCACACACCCATGTATCTGAATTATTCCTTTCCTGGATTTCAGATTATGAAATTTGTTATCTTGAAACCCCCCTTTCTTCCAGATCTCAGCTGACATGAGGGGCAATGCCAGGGTCCTCCAAATCCCAGGATATTTAGGGGGCAGGGAGAATGGAAGGGGCCCTCCAGATCCAGCATGTATGCAGAAGGGGAGAATACAAGTCTTAAAGGTCCCTCCTGCCCCTCACCCCAACTTCTTCTGTTCCCCACGCATAACCCCTCCAGTCCTTTGCCTTCCCCATTAAACCTCCCATTCCTACCTGCAGACACAACCTCCTCTTGCCCTATTCCCACCCATGCTTGCACCCCTAATCACCCCCTCCCAGTGAGGTACAATTTACTTTGAAATTTGTTTGAGACCTTTCCAGCTGATCTGCTAAATACTCCAACTACGTTTCTGAAAACAGCCTTGGTGGAGACAGGTTTTTGCCAGCTCAGTTTGCCCTCAGATGTCTCATCGAGGGGGTAGTTCAAACGTCAACGGTTCTAGAATTTTTGAACTTTAGGAAATACTGTTGTTTGGGGGGGGGGCTGTATTTGGGAACCCCTTGGTCAATTGGCCCAAAATCTGAGTTGCTCACCCAACCTGGAACCCTCATGAGGCACACAGCATTTCAAGGCAATTCAAGTAAATGTGTCTATTCTAAAGCACTTAAAATGGTCAAGCTGGGTCTGTACCCACCGGTAGCCAAGCTCCCCTCCCCTCCACCTCCTCCTCCCTCCGCTCCTCCATCTACCTCGCAGCACTTCCCGCCTGGCCACTGCCAAACAGCTGTTTGGCAGCGTTAGCATGCCCTATGGGGGGGGAGGGAGAGGAGCAGGAATGTAGGGCACTCAGGGGAAGACGTGGGGAAGAGACAGGGCCAGGGTGGGGATTTGGGGAAGGAATTGGAATAGGGGCAGGGATGAGGGGAAATTGGGGTGGGGACTTTTGGGAAGGGGTTGGAATGGGGATGGGGCTTCATGGAAGGGCTGGAATGGGGGTGGGGTTCAGCACCCATGAGAAAGTCGGCATCTATGGGCGTAAGATTCTTTTTCTGAGACTGACCAGTGGCTTTACCTCTCAGAAAGTTTTTGCTGAGAAACACGACAGGATGAAATTAGTGATCTGGTCCTTCCTGCATTAAAACTGCTCCCACACTACCCTCGGACGGATCTGTTGTTACGATGAATGTTTGGTTGAAGTCCATGGCCCTCAGTACAGGGTCAGACTTAAGGGCCGCCTTAAGCTGGTTACAGGCTCTCTGACACTTCTCAGTCCACTGAACTGCATTTGGTTGTTTTTTCTTGATCAGGCCTGTCAGTGGGGTGGCAATTTGGCTTTAGTTTGGTACAAATCATCGGTAATTCCCAGCCAGACCGAAGAAGGATTGGACCTGCTTCTTTGACTTAGGGACAGGCCAATTTTGGATAACATGTACCTTAGCCTGTAGGGGGTTCATAATACCTTGACCCACCTGGTGTCCAAGGTACATTACCCTGTGTCATAAACAGATAGCTAAGAGTTATTGTTTCTTTTACCTGTAATGGGTTAACAAAGAGAACCAAACACCTGACCAGAGGACCAATCAGGAAACCGGATTTTTCAAAGCTTAAGGGATGAAATTTGTGGGTTTTTCTTGGTCTTGGGTCTTTGTCTGTTCTGTGCTCTCTCAGCTATGAGAGGATCTATTTCCAATCCTTCTTATCTTCTGTTTCCCAGTTGTAAGTACAAGGTAGCAAAAGTATAGTCTTTTAAATTGTTTTGCTGTATTTGCATCTGTGTATCTGGCTGGTGGAGTCTTTATGTGTATTTGGCTATAAGTACTTTAAATTGTATTGGTTTTGGATAAGGCTGTTTATCCCTTTTCTATTGTTTATTCATTTTCTATAAGTTGAAAACCCTGTATCTTACCATCTAGATTACAGAGAACTGTTATTCTATTCTTTCTTTTTTTTTTTTATTAAAAGTTTTGCTTTTTAAGACCTGTTGATTTTTTGTTTCTAGTTGACCCACCAGGAAATTGGTGGGAGAAAGGAAAGACAGGGGGGAGGGGGAAACTGCTCTCTGTGTTTAACTCTCCTAGTGTCCCAGGGCGGGAAGAAGCTAAGGGGGAAGAGAGATAGAATCTTTTCTGTTTCCTTGTATTTGGTTGTCTCTTTGTGAAAGAGAAGAGACATGCTTCTTGGTATTGTGATGTAAAGAGGTTGCATCAGTAACTCTCAGGTTAGCCCAGAGAGGAAATTCTGGGTGGGAGAGAGAGGGGGAAGGGAAGTGGGTTATTTCCCTTTGTTGTAGACTCAGGGCATCTGAGTCTTGGGGGTTCCCCAGGGAAGGTTTTGGGGAGACCAGAGTGAGCCAAAACACTGGAATTTTTGGATGGTGGCAGCGATATCAGATCTAAGCTGGTAATTAAGCTTAGAGGGTTTCATGCAGGCACCCAGATTTTTGGACACTAAGGTCCAGATTTGGGAAAGATGCTTATGATACCCTGTTCAGGCCTATTTGACATTTTTTGGCTTTAACACTTAAGGCTGCCTCCCTTATGCACTGGAAGACAGCATGGAGGTGTTCCAGGTGTTCTGCCCTGGCATCTGAGAATATAGCCATATCGTAGAGGTAGGTGACTGTGAATTCCCCAAATCCAGCCAGAAGGTTATCCTCCAGTCTCTGGAAGGTGATGGGTGCATTTTGCAATCTGAAAAGGAGCACATTAAATTCATGCAGCCCTACACGGGTGATGAAGGCTGACCTTTCCTTGGCTGGGTCATCTAGTGGCACTTGCCAGAACCCGTTAGTTAAGTCTAAGGTGGAGATGTACTGGGCATGTCCCAGTTTCTCCAATAGCTCACCTGTGGGTGGCATTGGATAGTTTTATGGGCGACTTACATTTAGTTTACAGTATTCCACAGAAAAGCAGATTTCCCCATCTGGTTTGGGAACCAGAACCAGTGGAGAGGCCCATGCACTCTCAGAGGGGTGGATTGCACCCATCTGTAACATGTTCCTGATCTCCATTTCTATTGTGGTTTTGGCTTGAGGAGCCATCCGGTAGGATTGGGCTCTAACTGGGAAAGCATCAACTGTGTCAATGGAGTGGTGCACCTGTTCTGTCTGTCCTGGGGTGGCTGAAAACATTGGCATGAAAGTGTCGCACAGCTCCTGGATTTGCTGTCACTGCTTATGCCCAAGGGTCATGGAAAGGCTCACCTCTTCCATGCTACCATTGCTTTTTCCATCATAGTAGACTCCTTCAGGCCACTCAGCATCACCTCTCTTCTGGGTTGTAAACTGGAGAGCCTTGATTTCTCAGGAATAAAAGTGCTTTAGAGAATTAACATGATATACTTTAGGTTTTAGGGTAGGGTCTGGGAATGCTATAAGGTAATTAACAGCTCCGAGGTGCTCTCAGACCATAAATGGCCCCTCCTATGATGCTTTTATCATATTGGCCTGGAGTGTTTTCAGGACCATGACTTGGTCACCTACTTTGAAGCAACGCTCCCTGGCATGTTTATCGTGCCAGGCCTTTTGCTCTTGCTGAGCATCCTGTAGGTTTTCTTGAGAAAGCGATAGAGAGTCTTTGAGGGTGTGTTGCAGGTTGGGTACAAAGTCCAGAATGTTAGTTCCTGGAGAAGAGGTAACACCCTCCCATTGCTACTTCACCAATTGTAATGGCCCCTTAACTTGGTGGCCATAAATGAGTTCAAAGGGTGAAAATCCCAAACGGGGATGTGGTACAGCCCTGTAGGCAAAGAGCAACTGCTGCAGCACTAGATCCCAGTTATTGGAGTGCTCATTCGTGAATTTATGGATCACGGTCCCCAAAGTTCCATTAAACTTCTGCACTAGGCCATTTGATTGATGGTGGTAAGAGGTGGCAAACAAGTGGTTCATCCCATGAGCTTCCCAAAGATGTTTCATGGTGCCTGCTAGGAAGTTAGTTCCTGAATCTATAAGGATGTCAGCAGGTCAACCTACCCTGACAAAAATGTCTGCCGATGCCTCGGTCACGCTTTTAGCACTGGTGTTGCTTAGAGTTACTGATTTTGGCCATTGGGTGGCAAAATCCATGAAAGTCAGTATGTACAGCTTTCCTTTGGGTGTCTTCTTAGGGAAAGGACCCAGAATATCCACAACAACACGCAGAAATGGAATCTCAATGATCGGGAGTGGCTGGAGAGGGTCCTTGACCTGGTCTTTGGGTTTTCCCACCCTCTGGCACACCTCACAAGACCGGACATAGATAGAAACATCCTTGCCCATCCCCTCCCAGTGGAATGACTTTCCCAAATGGTCTTTGATTCTGATCGCCCCAGCACGGCCACTAGGGTGATCACGGGCTAAGATCAAAAGCTTTTCCCTATACTTAGTTGAAACTATCAATTGTATCTGAGGATGCGAGTCCTCTTTGTGCCTCCCCAGAAAGAGTCTCCTTGTAGAAGAGTCCTTCTTCTATAAAAAAACCTGGACCTGTTAGAAGAGCTGAGAGGTGGTGGGTCGCTCTGTGCCACTGTTCAAGCTCCCTTGAGTCTCTTATCTGCTTCCTGCTCTGCCTGGAACTATTCCCTTGAAGGTGGAGACATTAGTTCCTTGCTCGGTTATGGACTTGGGCTTGGTCCCACTGGAAGTGATGCAGGTGACATGGTTGTTTCCATTGACTGTGAACTGCTCTCTGCTGGTACATTAGGGGGTGTATCAGGCTGTGGTTGAGCCTCTTGCACCAGTCTAGCTGCTCCCGCAGGTGCAGGCTCTGTGGCACCTTTGGTGGTGGCTCTGGCAGGGTTGTGTCATATGAGAAAGGTAGAACCCTTGGAAACCTGCATCTCCCATCCTCTTGCCTTCTGTGTTATGATTCCAGCTGTGTGAGATGTTTGCATGATGTTCCTGCATGGTGGAGAAATAAAATTTTGGGTCAGCTTTTGCTCCTGCAGATTCCTTTGCTGTTACAGTTATAACATGAACAAAGGGAGGCAAAATAAGGGGAGAGGTTCACTGGGACGCTAAAGATGATGCTGTAAACTTTTATGAACCAGCACCTGAAGGACTGGGACAAGTGTTTACCCCACCTGCTGAATCAACCAGGTTCTCTCCTTTCGAGTTTCTCATAGACTGTAAATGAGTTCCTGCCGGGGCTCGACCCTCCCTGGGGAGGAGGGGAGCCACACCGGCCTCGCTGTGGTCTAGGGTCCGATCCTGGGAAGTTTGTCCCTGTGAAGAGGACCGTGTAGTGGCGAAGTCAAAAGGGGCCCAGCCCTTGACCTGGGCGGGGCACCAAACACAGTTACAAGCTCTGGCCCTTTGGGGCGGGGCAGAGCAGTGGCAAAGTCAAAAGGGACCCAGCCCTTGGTTTGGGCGGGGCACCAAACACAGTTACAATAGTACAATCACAGCGGCCTCCTTAGGCCGGGGAGAGGGGGATTCTGCCACCCGGGTACGAGTGGCAGGGGGAATGCAGGCCCACCCACTCCGCTGCGTTCCAGCCCGAGGCCCTGGTAGCGGCTGTCACCGCTAACGGTGGTCAGTGGGGATCCTGACCGAAACACACTGACATAGGCATGGGTAGCTCTGCAGCCTGACTGGGGTCAGCTGCCCCCGGGCTACTTCCAACATCCCCCTCCATTCCTACCTGGTCCGGGGTCTCAGTTTCGGGGACGTCCAGCACCATCGGTTCCTCCCAGTCCGGGGGAGGAACCTGGGCAGTAGGTCTGGTAGTATCTCTGGAAATGCGGGCCAGGCCTGGTCTAGGGGCTTCTCAGGGCCGTAGTAGTGACGGGCCAGTTCTGGCAGCTCCTCGTCGTAGCAGCTGCGGGGAAGCTCCGGCAGCTCCTCGTCGTAGCGACCGCGGGGAAGCTCTGGCGGCTCCTGGCCCCAGCCTCAGTAGCCTCCCAGTTACGAGCATCGGCGGTCACTGCTGTTCTGGATGGCGGCTGGCCTCCAACTGAAGGCTGGGGCCCGGCTTTTATTCTTCCAGGTCACCGCCTGACCCTCTGAGGGGCAGGACTTCCGCCCAGCAGTCCCGCCCCTGTGGATGATTGATGGGGCTCGACCCTCCCTGGGGAGGAGGGGAGCCACACCACCTCGTTACATAGACTCATAGACTTTAAGCTCAAAAGGGACCATTATGATCATCTAGTCTGACCTCCTGCACAACGCAGGCCACAGAATCTCATCATCCACTCTGCAGCAAACCTTAGCTATGTCTGATTACTGAAGTCCCAGCATTGTAGTTGAAAGCCTCAAGGCTGCAGAGAATCCTCCAGCAGGTGACCCGTGCCCCATGCTGCAGAGGAAAGGCGAAAAACTCAGGGCCTCTGCCAATCTGCCTTGGAGGAAATTCCTTCCTGACCCAATATGGTGATCAGTTAAACCTGAGCATGTGGGCAAGACTCACCAGCCAGCACCAGGAAAGAATCTCTGTAGTAACTCAGATCCACCCATTATACCATCCTCTCCATAAACTTATCAGCTTAGTCTTAAGCCAGATATGTCTTTTGCCCTCACTTACTCCCTTGGAAGGCTGTTCCAGAACTTCACTCCTCTGATGGGTTTAGAAATCCTTTCTACTATGCTAATTTCAAGTCTAAACTTCCTAGTGTCCAGTTTATATCCATTTGTTCTTGTGTCCACATTGGTACTAAGCTTAAATAATTCCTCTCCCTCTCTAATATTTATACCTCTGATATATTTATAAAGAGCCATCATAAATGCTGTATGGAAAGAGAGTGAGGGGACCCCTGGACTTGCTGAGGGACGAATGGGAGGTGAAGGCTCCCCCCAGTGGAGAATCAGTGGTGGAATATGTACTGACTTCTGTTTCCCAGGAAGACAGAAAAATTTGAGCAGAGGAGACAGAAGCCATAGAACAAGGCACCACTGGGAGTTGCACCCAGGATCTCCTGTTTATTAGGGAGATGCTTTAGCCAGCTAAGCCACAGTGCCTTCCTCAATAGTTTATTTCCAACTGTTCCACCTGATGGTCCAAGACAACACCTTCAAATTCCAAAGTAGAGACATTCCCCATTTCCCTCAAGACTTGCAGACCTTGAGCAGGCTGGTTCTGTGCACAGAAAGCCACAGCTAGGTTAACATGCGCTTCTTCCACAAGCTGCTCTGATCATATAGTGGTCAGTGATCTGTGTTTCAGTCAGAGCAACCTTGGCTCAACTCTGAGTCATGGTAACCTTTCCTTCAGCTCCACACTTTCCATTTGCCACTTTCCAAGTGTGGTGGAGCAGGTGCCCCACACGGGAAGGGAAAGGCCAAGGCACCCTTGGAGAGGCTGCGCAGAACCCAGCCAATCAGGAAAGGACTTACTGGGAGAGCCACTCAGGAGGCGGCTTGCTGGAGCAGCCCATATAATTCCCAGGATGGCCAGCAGGAGTTGCTGCAGTGGTGAGACATGCCTCATGGCACCAAGACTTAGCCGCAAGGAAGGCTCTCTCTGTCTTGAACAACCACTTAGAAGGATTGTGCTGATGGGTCTTTTCTTTTTATAAAAAGAGATACACAAAAGGAGCCTACAGAGATACTAGGTTCAGCAAGGAAGAACTGGCAGGCCAAGCCAGGATCTCCTGGTTACTAGGAAGGCTCTTCAGCCAGCTCTTCTCAAAGACCACTATCCTAGAGACCAGGAGCGGCTCTAGACATTTCGCTGCCCCAAGCACGGCAGCATGCTGTGGGGGGCGCTCTGCCAGTCACCGGTCCTGCGGCTCCGGTGGACTTCCCGCAGGCGTGCCTGCAGAGGGTCCGCTGGTCCCGCAGCTTCGGTGGTCCTCCCGCAGGCGTGCCTGCGGAGGGTCCGCTGGTCCCGCGGCTCCACCGAAGCATGTCTGTGGCAGGTCCGCCAAAGCCGCGGGACCGGCGGACCCTCCGCAGGCATGCTGCTGAAGGCTGCCTGCTTGCTGCCCTCCCGGTGACTGGCAGAGCACCCCCTGCTGCATGCAGCCCCAAGCATGTGCTTGGCGTGCTGGGGCCTGGAGCCGCCCCTGCTACAGACCTTTAGACAGCCACTGCAGATGTTCACCACAAAAGAGACAAAGCGATGCCAAAATAGAGTTCTCCACTGCCTACAGACATCAAGCTACCAGGAGTTCTGTGCACAGAGAAGCCCCTGCTGGTGGGCAAAGGCTTTGGTAGAGACTCTTCTGACACCAGCCATTCTCATATAGTGTTTAGCACCCTGTGTTGTGGCTTCAGCATCCACAGATGCAAGTTCAGTTAGGTGACATTTTTCTTGTTTCCACATTTGTCTAATGGCTCCTTTCACCACTTGTCACCAAAAAGACCTGTTTCTTTTGCAAGCAATGTACAGATAGGCAAAGGCAGTCTTCTCCATTGCCTCAAAAGATCATCAAGCTGTGGGGAGAGGAGACACATTCAGCCAAGCTGGATGCTGAATCCCCTCTTTATTCAGCAGGTGTCTGTGAAGGACATAAATCTATACCGGTAGAGGTCAAGAATAGGAGTTTATTCAAACAGCGCTGGCGGAGTGTCACCTTTTTTATTAGGCTCACAGACCCTGCCAACCAATTGATTACAATAGAATATATAGATTTTCCATGGGCGGGGGAAAGTGACGGGGTAGGCAGTTCCACACCCTGTGACAGGTTTTGCAGCAAGACAAGATAGCACAGTAGCCAGTGGTTAACAGGTTACATAATGTCTCCACCCATGGTCTCACGTTAGCAAGTTAATATTTAATGAATACTTTGATAAAATGTTAGTAGTATAAAATATATATGTTGAATTCTGATTTGAGGTCCATAGGAATGGAGCAACTCCTGTACTCCAACAGGTACATTCCTAGAGGTTAAAGCAAAGAAACAGTGACACTATATGGCAATAAAGATTGCTTTCTGTGTGTCTTAAGGCAGGCATTGGTCTCTTGGAAGGGAAGTGGAAGGATGCCATATCTTATACTGACGTGCCAACTTTTCATAAACTCAAGGTTGGATCTGTGGGAACAATGTCTCCCTACAGAAGAGACTAACAAACACAATAGAAACAGGGATTCTTTGTTCAATTTGCAACTCTGAATAAGACACAGTTATTTAGTTCTGAGCTCTAACACCTGGCAATGTGCTGACCAGGCCTATCTTAGCAAGCAACGCTTTCTGTTTACCCCAGTTTTCTCTTAGCTGATCCCTGTTTGCTAGGTCTCTGGTCCCTTGACCATACTCTGGACTTTGGGTCTGGAAAAGAGCTGGCACAATCCATAGACCAGGTTGTTATACAAAATGCACATGAATTTTAACCCTTCACATACAGTAATAGCAAAGTTCTTGCTTCAGGCATGTAGCAGTGATGGAATAAACTGCAGGTTCAAATCAAGTCTCTGGAGTCCATCCGCAGCTGGAATGGGTCATTCAGTCCTTTGTACAGAACTTCAGTTTGTAGTAAGATGGAGGCGAGGCATCAGCTTTTTATGGTCTCTTGGCATGTGTCTTTGCTTTCTTTGTCCCAAGGACACTATATCCAGCAAGTGGCATAGAAAAAGCTTAGACTTCTGTCCATAGGCAGGTCCCCGCATACCTTGCTGAGTCGTAAGGCTTATCTGCCTTCTCTCAATGGGTTGATTGTATAGCTGATGGTCCTTAATGAGACATCAAGCAGGTTAGGCAGAATTGACACCAACTTGTCTGGTGTGTTCCTCGGAAGCAGAGCACAAGTTTGAAATACGGGCAGCATAGCACCAATATTCATAACGTGAACTACAAAAATGATACACATCTGGAGATAGGATAATTATAATCAGCCAATCATAACCTCTCCATAGACCCCTTATGAGACAACTTTTCTACAATATTGGCTGCAAATATAGAACAGTGGTCGCAACGGTGATCTATACAGTTACAGATTATGTCAATAACATCACAGGAGGTGACACGGCATCAGTGAGACTGACATTGGAATACTGCCTCCAGTTTTGGTGTCCTCATTTGAAAAAAGATGTTGTGAAATTGGGGCTGGGACAGCAAAGAGCCACCAGATGTTCTGAGGGCTAGAGAAAAATGCCTTCTAGTGAGCTATTGAAAGAGCTCTATCTGTTTCCCTTATCAAAAGAAAATTGAAAGGTGACTTCATTGAAGTGTTGAAGGGCCTTAATGGAGAGAAAAGACTGGGTATTAAAGGGGCTCTTTAATTGAGCAGAGAAAGGCATAACAAGACCCAATGGCTGGAAGGTGAAAAGAGACATTCATATTACAATTAAGGCACAAATATTCAACAGTGAGGATGATATACCACAGGGAAAGTGGTGGATTCTCCATCTCCTGATGTCATTTAATGAAGAGTAGATGCCTTTCTGGAATATGTTTGCCCCAAAAGTAGCTCTTGTGTCATACAGGAGGCCTGTGATATGCAGGGGGTCAGATAAGATGCTCTAATGGTCTCTTCTGGCCATAAAGTCAACTAATTTCTGAAAAACTGAGTGTAGCATTGGAAGCAGCGTCTCATGTTTTCCTATATAGCCGGCTTGCTGCCTTGAACGAATGCTCCTTGAGTGGGGTGATCCAGAGGGAGTAGGTCAAACCTCCAAAATGCCTGGCCAGGGGCAGGACATTAGCCCAGCAAGGAAGGGGTGTGGCAGTGATATCACAAAGGCCTTTTGCAGGACCTCAGACTATTGGTCAAAGGTGGTGGGGAGGTTGTGACCTCACAGAGAGATGCTGGCATCAGCCAGGCAGGAGAGGGGTGAGGGTCCAGGGAAACCTCAGAGACCCCTGTGGCTTTGCTTCAGCAAGTCTCCTTCTCCAGGTCTCTCTTTGAGGACTGAGAGAGTATTTGGGGTCACGTACGTGAGCGCCAGGAGGAACCTCTTTTGAGTTTTCTAATTCCCGTTTAGTGATTTTACTAGAAAACAGCTGTCCCTGTTTAGAAGGTAAGAGCCTCCTCGAGGTTTGAAACCTGTTCAGTCTGATCCATCTGGTGACAGTTGAATTCTAGGAATGAAAAACATGAGCTTAAGGAGACAGAATTTTATTCTGCATCTGGGATTTTGTCCCTTACAATCACTGGGGACATTAGGGTTTGTCCTTTTTGTTTCACCTTTTCCTCCCTCCCTCCTTTCTCTTTGTCTCTTGCTTCATTTGTCCTTTCTTCCGTTCCCCTCCCAACACCAGGAGGGGTGTATGTGTGTGTGTTGCGGGGGAGCACTCTGCAGCTCCCACTGTGGGAGGTCCACCCAAAAATGTGGGGCTGACATAGTGCTCGGGCAGTGATTCCCCACCAGTGACGTGGGCCATCCTTTGGGCTCTCTGGTGAGAACCCTCAGCCTCCCATCCTCAGACTCTACCCTGATTGGCTCAGCAGGAGTTATTGACAGGAAGGAGACTCAGGTCTTTGTTCTCTTTTAAGACCAAGTAAATAAGTCATAACCAGTTATATGTTTGATGAATTTTGCTGCTTCTCTGCATTAAAGGTCTCTGAGCAGTTCATGATTCTCTCTAACACTGCAGTTCTCCTCGAATACTTGCTGAATAATTACTGTGCACAGTTGTTGGTCTGGAGCTCATCTGAGAGCAGTTTATTCAGGTCATTCAGTGTATGAAATTCAAGATCCTATGGTTAGTTTGAAAATCAGGGCTCTTGGGTCCTATTCCCAACTCTGCCATGACTGGGCTGTGTGACCTAAGACAAGTCAATTCTCCTTTCTCAGCTTAGCTTCTCCTCTTTTAGTAGGGTAATAATGATTCCGCTTCCTCACGTGTGTGAGGCAGGGCTGGCTCAGTTTTTTGCTCCCCAAGCAAAAATGTCCCCCCCCAGCAGCACTGGGTCCCCCCCCCAACCTCCCTGCTGCCTGCCCCAGGCTCCCCCCTGTCCACCCCATCCCGCGCTCTCCCCAACACCCATGCTGCCCGCTGTGGGCTCTCCCTCCCCACCAGTGCTCCACCCACCCCTCTGCCACCCCAGCCCTGGGCTCTGCTCCCTCCACCCAGACACCCTCTGCTGTCCCAGCCCTGGGCTCTCCCCCACACACATCCCATGCTGCCGCAGATCTGGGCTCTCCCCTTCCCCACCAACAGTGCTGCCCCACCCACACACACCCTGGTACCCCAGGTCTGCCCCCTGCACGCCCTGCCACCCCAGCCCTGGGCTCCCCTCCACCTGAACCCTCCTTCTGCCCCAGCCCTGGGTCACTGGTAGCTTGCTCCCAGGGTGGGTCATTGAGCAGAAATTTTGGATGTGCACAGAACACACACAGGATTGGTTCCCATATGGTTACAGAACTGCACTAAAGTGGAACAATTTTCAGCTTGTGTGATTAGAGGATATCTGGATGCATATTGTAAGACTGTCCTACATAAGTGAGGAAAAGTTGAGGTGCCTTCCTTATTATTTTGTTCCAACCTTTGTTTCTATGGGGAATTTGCCAATGCAATATCACTGTCTTCCTTTTAAAAAAAAAAAAAAAAAAAAAAAAAAAAAAAAAAGGCAATGGCTGTTAAAATAAAAACCACTGAGAAGCATTTCTTGCTCAATTTTATCCTACTTTTTCTACAGCAAAGTACAGTGGATCAATGTGATGAAGTCTCCATGGCAACTAATGGCCAGGCCCTCCCCCCTTTCAGGGGGATGCTAAAGGTGTTGGAGACAGAGAGATCAGGTGACCTCCTGGCCAGAGAAAGAGACAAAGCCCAGAGAGGAGGGGCTGGAGGGGTTTGGTAGTTTTGGAAGCTGGCTGGAAAATGGAGGAGAGCCTCAAGGAGGCTCAGGTCTCCCAACGGGGCTGTGGCCTCCCTGGGGGTCCCAGATGGACTTAACTAAAAGGAGTCCTGTTGTCTGTACTGGCAAGACCTGTTTTGGACTGTATTCCTGTTGTCTAAATAAACCTCCTGTTTTACTGGCTGGCTGAGAGTCATGTCTGACTGCAAGGTGGGAGTGCAGGACCCTGTGGCTTCCCTAAGATCCCGCTGGGGTGGACTTGCTGTGGGAAGCACATGGAGGGGCAAAGGACAATGAATGCTCCGAGGAGAGACCCAGGAGGTGAAGCCGTGTGAGCTTCTTGCCCTGAAACAGTCTGCTCCAAGGGAGAGGCGGCTCCCCAAAGTCCTGACTGGCTTTGGGGGGAGCAATTCCAGAGCATTGCCTGGGGACTCCGTGACAATCAGTATATTTGATTTGGGAGAAATGAAGTAACAGCTGCCCAAATGGAGCTTGAGCACTCCTGAATTTTGAGATGTTCAAATCTGGAAGGCAGGTGCTAGATTCTCTTTCTGAATATTAGCTAAATCTGGAAAGGAAAAAGTCAATTTCTGCTTCCATGGCTCAGAAGTGGAAATCCTCCTACGTGCCTGGTACTGTATCTAAAGCTACCCAGGTCCAGTAGAGCCTCCCCTCCCTTACTTTTCATTTTAAATTCTAGTGGGATCCACGTACCTCCCTTGCTAGGCTTCAGATAGAGGGGGGCACTGTCCATTTAGTCCACCCAGTTCCTTCTTTGGGGGCTGCAAGGTGAGGTCACATCAGAATCCCTAATCCAGTCTGAGGATGTCTTCTGTAGGGGATATTTGGTCCAAAGCCTTCTACTCCTTGGGCACACTTGTTCCCCACTCACAGTGCCACTCCGTTCTAGCAGTGAGTTCTCCATTCACAGCAAGCTGCAGCATGAGGTTTCAGCTACCATACTCCCTCCCCCTCCCTTTCCTGGTGATAGCAGCCAAGGGAATGCTGGGAAATGTAGTTCTTTTCCTGCTCCAGGGCTGGTTCTATAGGCAGGGAGCTAACCAAGGAACTACAGCTCCCAGGCTGGATTCCTGCCAGCTGCAGCCCCTGCAAACCGGCTGCCCCAAGCACCTACTGGCTTTGTTAATGCCTAGAGTCGCCCCTGGGACCGACACACTTTTGTTTTCATCCTCTGAGTTAGGAAAACCACAAAAGCCTCTTCTTTTGTACTGGGATAGGCAAAAGTAAGGTGACACTAAATTATTCCGATTGCTAAAAGCAGGTTTAGGGGGTTGTGTATTTTTGAAAAAAAAAAAAATCAATACTGATCCTTCTAACTAGCAGCATGAGATAAAAAAAAGCACAGACAAACTTTGTCAGTAAAGGCTAATGTCCTAAAAGGGAAATCAGCAGCGGTTTGTAGCTGGGGGAGCGTACAGTCTGAATGTGTATGACCCGATCCCAGCCCCAACCCCTGCATAGCAGTAGGGCTTGGCACTCTCTCTGTGCATTGGTCCGTGGTGGCTGAGTCGTTCACCAAGCAGTGACAATCAAAGGAGGTTCCCTAAGTCAGTCTCATTCCTGAGGAGATTATGCACCAAAAAAATTCTGTGCACAATATTTCAAAATTCTGTAAAATCTGTCAATAAATAAATGTGGAGACTCCACCATGGCAGTGGGGAGCACAGGTTCTTGGATGCACAGAGGTGGGATATCACCCTGCAGCCCCCTCTCTCCTCCAGGGAAACAGACTCAGTGGTGAGGCTGTATCTTTCTGCTGCCTTCTCCAGGACCCCCAAAAAGACTCCCCATAACTGCTCATGACCACTCTTGTGGCTTCTCTTTACTTCCCCATCAGAAAGCCTGAGCAGCTGGCCCTGGGCGATTTGAAAGGGCCCAGGGGTTTCTGCCACCACTACCTACAGCACAGTCAGGCTAAAGTGGATTCCCGCCCACCCTTGCTCCGCATGGCGCATCACTCCCAGAAGCATCTGGCATGTCCCTGCGGCCCCTGTGGGGTGTGTCTCTTGCACGCTGCCCCTGCCCCAAGTGCCAACTCTGCCATTGGAACTGCGGCAATGGGAGCTGCAGGGGTGGTACCTGCGGGCAGTGGTGCCAGGAGACCCACCACCCCCAGCCTCCTCCATGTAGGATTTGTGCCGGTGGAGGGGCGTGGGTCACTTTCAGGAGCTGCCCAAGATAGGTGCCAAACCCCAACCCCTTGCTCCAGCCCAGAGCCTGCACCTCATGCACTCAAGCTCCCTCCCAGAGCCCGCCTCTGCTCCCCTGCTGCAGCCCAGATCCCACACCCCACCCACACCCAAACTCCCTCCCAGAGCCCACCACTGCTCCCCCTGTACCCCAACCCCCTGCCCCAGCCCAGAGCTCACACCCAAACTCCCTCCTAGGGTCCGCCTCCATCTCTCTTCACCTCAACCCTCTCCCCCAGCCCAGAGCCTGCACCTCATGCACCCAAACTCCCTCCCAGAACTATTCCCCCCTCCTGCACTGAAACTCACTCCCACAGCCGACCACCGCCCCCCCTGCACCCCAACCCCCTGCCCAGCTCAGAGCCCACACCCAAACTCCCTCCCAGGATCTGCCCGCTGCCTCCCTTGCACCCCAAGCACCTGCTCCAGCCTAGAGCCTGCACCTCATGCACCCAAACTCCCTCCCAGCGCCTTAGGCAGAGGAGGGGGGGGGGCAGGACTTGGACCAGCTGTTGCAGGGTATGTGGTCACATAAGGAAGACGACCGGTTTGGAGGGGAAGAAATCTGTCCCCCGGGTCGAGACAGCTTTTCTTCAGATGGTGACTCCATCCAGTGGTCGGTGTAGTGCAGGGTAGAGGGACCTGGGACCACCCTTCTCCACGAGGTCCTGACCCAGGGCCTTGAGGAACTAATACTCCTGTGTTCACGCTTGATCTCTCACTGCAACAGTCCCGTTCCCTGGGTCACTTCCCACCCTTACTTCCAGCATCGGTAATCTCCTGGCATCCAGCTTCTCTTCCTGGCAATCTTTGGCAGTTGACTGGGTTTCTGCCAGGGCCTCAGCATGGCTGGACACTGCAGCCTGGGAGTCCTGTGGCTTCCTGGCAGAAGCCAGCAACACGTTTTTCTCTCCTCCTCAGTCCACGCAGGGTGTGCTGAGCTGCTTTCTTTTATACTCTGTCTCCAGTCGGAGCATGCCCAGAGAGGGTGAGGGGTATGGCCTCTTCAGTCCACACAGTGCAGTTAACCCTAGCAATGCCAGTTCAGGGTTGATACACTTCATCACAGACAGCATTTCCCAACTTTTGGGATTAGCTAGGAGATCTCTTCAGGAGTAACCTCCTGTAGGGACTGGGTCACAAATGCTTTGGGAACCAAATACCTGGGCATTTTACCTAGTTCCAAGTCATTTGCTGTGGAATTCTATCCCTGAATCATCTGAGACAATACTGATTTAAAACAATTGCACTACCTTGTGACTATGTGCACTTACTTCTGTCAGTTACATGGTTTAGGGTCTGCTGTGTTCACCTTTTCAGAGTGGAGATTTAAAAACATGACTGTTTCTCTGATAAGATGTCCAGCAGCTTGGAGTATTCTCGCCTGTTGATTGAACTGTATTTGAATTTTCTCCATGTCATCATGCAGGGATAGGGGAAAAAAACAAACCTAAAATAAAAAAATGATGGTCATTTGCCGGAAGTGTCCCAATAAATCTGAGCTACATTGTGTCAAACAAAACTAAGATGCAGTTGTATGACCAAGGAGCCTTCATGAAAGATAGAAAACCCATATCACAGAGAGATAGAAGACACTTTCATTTTAATTTAAAGTGAAATTCCAGACTAGGTTACATCTGATGACTCAGAATCAGGATGAGGAATTCTCCCATGATCCACTGAAACCTGCTTCACCCAGCACTGTCTCGTAAGTTTTAGCACCTTCATAATGGGTGGAAAAAACAGCCAACCTTCCCAGAAGTGGCTTTGCCAATAGAGGGAAAATGGGATTTGAACAGTGCTTGGGATCCATTTGAAATCCCCTTCCAAGGCTGTGACACTTTCATCTGCTGCCAGACTGACTCTGATTTAGGATCAAAGATGTTCAAGCACCATTCCCAAGCATGGACAGCCAAGAACACGACTTCACTGGACACTTTGGGAAGTGAAGGAATATGAAGGGGTGAACTCTGCATGGCTCAGACACAAGGTAACAGTTCTGGGGTGATGGGGAAGGAGGGAATCTCTGAGTCAGCCCACCTCCTTCCAGTGTCATCGAACCTGAAATGACATTTCCCTGATGCTGCTCTCACTCTTTGTTACATTTAAATAAAGAAAAAAGTCAACAAAATAACTGCTGTTCTGCACAATCCAGAATAATGTGAGAACAACTGGGAATGAGACAATCTGTCCTCAAAGAGAAACTTGACGAGTCGAACAATATCTTTGCACTGGGAGGAGGAGTATAAATGTGATTCTCCAGGTTTGTTTAGATAAGGAAATGTGATGGTGGTTAGGTCAGATCAGGAGGAAATGTGCTAGATAACCCCACCCACTATCCATGGCCCATGTCTTTACTGCAAGAATAGCTGCGTTTTTACATCAGGAAAGCTAACTCAAGCTAGTTAAATCCATGGAAATCACAGTGATGAGGCCCAGGTAGATTTTACCTTGATGTAACTGGCTGAAGACACCCCCATCTCCTTCACTTGGGGTGATGGACATTCCTGGTAGAAAGGACACCCGCTCCCATGACTTGAAGGACAATGGAGTTGACAGAAAGAACCACAGGATCCACCCCAAAGACGGGCGAGCTTCAAAAGTGGGCAACTCATGTGTGTGAGCTAAGGGACTACAGTGTGCAAAAGATGCAGGCATCCTTAGCAGTCACTACCTGGGAACTCTCAAAATAATTTAGAAAAAAAATCTTCTGACAGCTCTAGAGAAGGTTTTTATGGCGTTTATCTCCTTTACGGATTCTCTGATGATAGAGAAGGCCTGAGCTCTGAGAGAAGCTTTTCCCACACTCGCAGCATTCATAGGGTCTGTGTCCTGTGTGGATTCTGTGATGTGTAATAAGGGTTGAGCTCTGAGAGAAGCTTTTCCCACACTCACAACATTCATAGGGTTTCTCTCCCGTGTGGATTCTCTGATGAGAGATAAGGGAGGAGATGTCAGTGAAACTTTTCCCGCACTCGCTGCATTCATAGGGTCTCTCTCCTGTGTGGATCCTCTGATGCGTAGTAAGGTTTGAGCTTCGAGTGAAGCTTTTCCCACACTCAGAGCATGTGTAGGGTCGCTCTCCTGTGTGGATTCTGTGATGAGAGAGAAGGGCTGATCTCTGAGTGAAACTTATCCTGCACTCACAGCATTCGTAAGGTCGCTCTCCGGTGTGAATTCTCTGATGAGAGATAAGGGCTGAACGATGATTGAAGCTTTTCCCGCACTCCCTGCATTCATAGGGTCTCTCCCCTGTATGGATTCTCTGATGGGCAGAAAGGTCTGAGCTCTGAGTGAAGCTTTTCCCGCACTCACAGCATTTATAAGGTCTATCTCCTCTGTGTATTCGGTGATGTCTAATAAGGGCTGAGGTATGACTGAAGCTTTTCCCACACTCATAGCATTCGTAGGGTCTCTCTTTCGTGTGGATTATCTCATGTCGAATAAGGGCTGAGCGGTAATTGAAGTTTTTCCCACACTCACTGCATGTATTCTCTCTCTTTTCCATGAGGATTTTCTCCTGGGATGTAGTTTCCTTGAAATCCTTGTGAGTTCCCTGACAATTAATGGGTTCATCCACTCTATCCTCTGAGTGGTTTCCCTGCTCTCTCTCTGGTCTGTGGTAACTTTCACCAGCTTTTCCCAGCTCATGGCACCTGGACACATTCCCTTTGGATCTTTGCAGTAATTCCCCATCTGCTCGGGCTAGCTCAGCATCTTCCTGGTGAGGATTCTGCTCCTCATTCTCCCTCACCACCCCATCACCTGCTAGAAGAGAGGAGAAATCTCAGAATTGGGAATGGAAAGGCAGAGAGCAAACCCAAGTAAGTGCTGGAGAGACAGAAAATAAAAATCGGGGACTGAATTCCCCCAAACTCTTCCCCATAGGAGATAGTGGAGGGGATCAATTCTGCTCCACACCCAGAGCCGGCCTTTAGGGTGGGCTGTACGGGTGCCCCAACCAAGGGGGTGCCGGGCACAGGGTTTGGATTCCTACCTGACCTGGTGCCGAGAGACTCGCTGGGCTGATGAAAGAGGCACGGGGACCAGATAAGCAGCAGCGTGGGGGAGTGGGAGAGACCCGAGCTGCAGAGGGCCATTGGATGACCAGCCATCAGAGCCAGGTGACTGCTCTGGAGCAGAGAGGCCCTTCCTCCGTCCTGCTTCACGTGTGCAGCTGCTGCTGTTCCTGTCCCCCCACCCCGCACTCTCTGTTCACCCCTGGAGTCGTCCCTGTCGACTCCTGACTGGGAGCAAGCTCCTGACTGCTCTGCGGGGGAGAGGGGGGGAGGTGCTGACTGAGACTGATGAGGGGTTGTCCCCCTTTCCCCAACCCGAGTACTCAATTTCCACTGAGCTGGGGTGATGGGAAAGGGCGAATCTGTGTGTGCTGCTGTCTCTCTGGGACCAGAGCTCCTGCCAGCTGCTTGTGTCTGAACAAGCCTAGTTCAGGCACCTGACTCTGAGAGCTTTCTTAAAGAGACAGCACACTCACTCACTCAGGCACACACACTCTCCTTAAGACACTCCCTTCAACACACACACACTCCTTCATATCTTCTCCTCAACACACACACACTGCCCCCAACACACACACCAGGGCTCCCTGCATCCACATCACTTCCCCACCTGGGCTGTGCTGAGACATCAGGAGCTGCTGCTCTCCCCTTACACAGCCTACAGGGAAAGTGACCTGGGTGCTGGAAGCTCTGACGTCGCTCCTTGCTTCCCTCTCTCAGCCCTCCAGGGCTGCGTGGGGAGGAGGAGCAGCAGCTCAGTGGGGGAGCAAGCAGCAATGGCAGCTGCTTTGTGCATCTAGGTCAGGTTCCCCACTTGGGTGCAGGAGGATGCAAGGGTTGGGGCAAAGGGAGCACAGTGCAGGCGCTGGGGGATCGGGAAGGGGCAGGTATTGAGGTGCAGGGGGCAGGGGTTGGGGTGAAGGGGGTATACACCATGCAGGGGTTCAGAGTGCAGGGGGGAAGTGCAGGGGGTACAAGTGAAGGGGGCACAGTGCTGGGATTAGGGGCACAGGAGGGAGGGGAAGGGGATGGTGTGAAGGGGGCACAGTACAGGGTTTAGGGGCACAGGAGGGAGGGGCTACGAGCGAAGGGGGCACAGTGCAGGGTTTCAGGGCGGAGGAGGCAGAAGGGGGCAGAAGTTAGGAGTGAAGGGTTGCAGGAGGGGGAGCAGGTATTTGGAGTGAGGGGGGCACAGTGCAGGGGCTAGGGGGTAAGAGAGGGTGGGGAGCCCGGGGAGCCCATGGGGGACAGAGGGAATCGGGGGGTGCCATGCCCATGGGAGCCAAGGGCACCAAAATGCAAGTTCGCCCAGGGTGCCATTTCCCCAAGGCTGGCCCTGTCCACATCCCATCCAAACACTCAGTAGGAAGGGAGGGAGCTCCTACCAAAGTGTCAATCATCCTCTGTAGGAAGCCAGGACTGAGATCTGCTGGGGACTATCCTGAGCTCACAGAGTCTGTGTGGAGAATCCCAGCTGGTTTTCTGAGGCACTTACAGTTTCTGGGTTGATTTGATGGTTCCTCACCTGTGCAGGGACTTCTCGGGATCTCACTTTCCTCTGAACCAGGGAGATCCAGGACCCACGGCTCTTCCCCTCCTTCCAGCTGGGAGATCACAGAGGGTTTGGAAACTGGAAACCCTGCTCAAAGGAAAGAAAACAAGGGAGCTCAGGGGCCAGGCAGGAGGGTCCCATGGGCTGGATGTAGCCCGCGGGCCGGAGTTTGTCCACCTCTGGTATAGATGGTGACTAAACTTAAACCTCTGCAAACCAAGAAATGAGAAGTTAAAGTAAATGCCATGACTCCAATGCAAATTTAACTTTGCCCCCAACCCTTAACCCTACAGCTGGCAAGAACCACTGAGGATGGTTCTGTGTGGGCCATGCAAAGGTTAACAAACAGAACTCAGGTATTCAGCTCAATGCAGCAGTAACGGGATGAAATTCTATGGTCTGTGTTATAAAGGACGTCAGAGCAGATGACCTAATAGTCACATTTGGCCTTCAAAGCTATGAACCTATAATCGATCCAAGGAAAGACTAAGAGAACATGCCATTGTCTGTGCTGTGTTCACAGATGGGAATCCCAGCATCTATCTGCATGCCCTCCAGCTGTGTGCACTGGGCCAGCTGTAGCTGTAACTGGATGATGGAGGGATTGGTTGGAGCAGCTGGGCAGAGCTGTGACTGTGCTACGCAGAGAGGTGCATGTGACACTTGGGGGGGGGGGGGGCGCAATTCTGCCTCATTTCTGTGCTCAGTGTTGCAGGCTTTGTCAGCAGAGGTGCCCAAGGGTGTGTTCTTGCCATGGGGGTTGTCAGCACTCTGGTGGCGTATGTTCAAGTGATCTGTAGGGCTTAGTGAGGGGTAAGTGAAGGCAGTGACTCAAAAGGAAAACTCAGGTTGAGAGCAAAGGGGTGGTAACACTGTGCAAGTTTCAGATGGTCTGTGTGCAGGAGCTTCAGTACTGGAGAGCAGGCCAGGGGGAGGAAGCTTCTGTTTGCTATGATGGAGATGAACCCAAATATTATCTTAGCAAGGAGAAATTGTGAGACTTTCTGCTGTACTGCTCTGTTCCCAGCGCGCTCTGTAACAGGGAAGGGGAGAGGGCTAGTACGTGTGTCACTGGCATGTTGGAGTGATGATGAAACAGGGCAGAGCAGAGGTGGCATTGTGGGGGTGGCGTGAACCTTAACTTTTCATTTCCCCTTCTAAGAACTGAGGGGACAGGAACCCTTACCCAGCGAGGTCACAGTCTCATAGTTCTCCTGCATGACGTCTCTGTAGAGGGCTCTCTGAGTGGGGTCCAGCAGAGCCCCCTCTTCCCTGGTGAAATACACAGCTACCTCCGCAAAGGTCACCGGCCTCTGAAAGAGCAGGATTCCAACACTCAGGACCTGCTGCCCCACTCACAAACCCACTATTCATGGGGGAGAGGAGCCAATCAAATGGAAGCTCTGAGAGAGAAACAGTCAGCAGGGTCCTATCCCCATACTGCTGAGAACAGCCAGGGGGCATCATGGTGATAGAACAAAGAGAGAGCCCTTGTCTCTGCCAGCAGATCCATCACACACCTACTAGCCAGAGGCTGAAACAGCCCCATGGTCGGAATCCCAACACCCTCTCCGCTGCCAGCAGCTGGATGTGAGGGGCTGGGACATCTTCCCTACACCTCCCTGGTGGGTGCCCCCTTTCCATGTCACACCAGCCTCTGGCTAGCAAGCTGAGGGTTCAGCACTGGACATCTGGTCCACCTGCCCAGGGGGTTGCTTTGTCTGTTTCCTGTTTCACAAATTAGGGAATTTTCTCCCCCAAGACCCAAGTGTTTGTTCTGAGGATCTAGGCCCACATTAAACAAGTCCCAGAAAGTTTGTCACACTCTGTCCCCCTCCCTTTCCTCACCCAGTGTATTCCCTGTCCCCTTCAGACCTAACTCCTCAGAAGTTGCCACCTCTTCAGTATTTACTGCCCCTCCCCCTCCAGCAGGAACCCACCAGCAACCCCCCCCCAATAACCCCTACCTGATCTGGCCCAACTGCAGCCATTTCTCTTTCCTGTCCCAGGAAAGGCTGGGATGAGGTGGAGCGAGACATGTGCATCATGCTGCAGCCTGGCACGTTGAGCAGGGCAGTTGTGGACGTTTCAGAACAGGATTTAGTTCATTTCACATCAGGATTCCCTCAGGCTCTTTCCCTGCAGACAGAGATTGTAGATTCTGCCATGCTGGGAACATGCTCAGTCCCCATATTACAGCGCAGACCTTGTCCCTGTCCTCCAGCCTCCCCCCCGTCCCTCCCCCAACTAGGACTAAACCCACCAAGACATTTTCAAACCCTCCCAGAAACAGAGTGTGAACCAAACCCTGGAAAAGACAAGAACTAAAGGAGCCTCTTTGGGGGGATTCCCCCTGACACTGCCCCCAGGGCAGCACACTCCTGCAGCAGGGGGAACGGGGAGAGTCAGGGGCTGGTTTTTCCTCTCTCTGCTCCTCACCTTGTTCACAGGAAAGTGACCCTGTGCAGGGATGCTGCAGTGAGTGTGCCGGGGGCGGGGGG
>NW_027425080.1:0-6357 GCF_003597395.2 Chelonoidis abingdonii
ACAATGTGTGTAATTAACCAGTGGAACAGGTAGCCAAGGAATGTGATAATTCTCCACCATTTGGAGTCTTTAAATGAAGATTTACTCTCTTTCTAAAAGATATGGCCCAATTCAACCACAAGTTATTAGTCTTGGAAAGAGGAATTACAGGGTCAGGTTCTATGGTCTGTGTTACATTACGCAGGAACTCAGACCTGATGTTCATAATGGTGTCTTCTAGCCTTAACATCTATGAAGTTATGTTCCCACCTACTGCGATGACAATTTCATAGAGCTGTCTTTCCATCCAGAAACCAGTGAGCAGGAAATAACCTACTCTGATCTGAAGTTTCACACTCCTTCAAAGCAGCAGAGGCAACAAAGACCTACAACTGCAGAGAGGAAAGGTGTTATGCAGTATGAGCTTCTGGCTCCTTACTTTCTTTTATCAAAGTGTTCATAGTCAAACATCCTCCTCCTGGTGTAGTGGCTGCCTGTGGCCTCATGTTTAAGGAACAATAAAATTAGAATTTTGTCTACTGTGGAAGGAAATGGCATGTTAATGGGAGCTCGCTTAGGACCACACTGTGCCAATGCCTGGGCAGAAATTGGGATGTGACAGATCTGGACTTCACCAGGAGAGACTGTTTTCTCCACGTCTTCTCAATTCACACGAGATTTATTGAGCACGTATTCAATAGCTATTATTATTGGATTGGTTTAGCTCCATACAGGTTAGTTCTGGCTTTGGTAGACTGGTGTGGCTGAGAGCTCTGACCTGATACCAGAGATCCAGTCATCTTTCATTTTCTCTCTTATCTCTGTTAGACTCTCCTCCATCTTCACCATGGCTCCTTTCAATGATTCTGGGGCTCCTCTGCCTGGCTTTGCTGGTAACTGCAGGGGTTTTGGGTGCCAAGTGTAAGTATTTGCCAAGAAGGCAACAAACCATTATCTGAACCATTATAACATTTAGAAGGGATAGTCTAATAAGTATTTGAGTGATATGTGTAAATGCATGTGTGAGGCCCTGTCATAGTCTGCATTACTTTGTGAAAAACAATTGGTATTCAGATTTGAATTTTCCCAGTAAAACATGTGAGAAGCTGAGGTGCCTTTAAGAGTGTGTCTACACAGCAGTTTGGAATGAGCAGGAGCAAACCTTTTAGCCCAGGTCAACAGACTCAGGCCTGGTCTACAATGGGGCGAGGGCGGGGAAACGATCTAAGATACGCAAATTCAGCTACACTAGAATAGCATAGCTGAAGTCCATGTATCTTAGACTGACTTACCGCCTGTCTTCATGGCGTGGGATCAACGTCTGCGGCTCCCCCATCGACTCTGCTTCCGCCTCTCATCCTGGTGGAGTTCCGGAGTCGACGGGGAGTGTGTTCAGGGATCGATTTATCATCTAGATGAGACATGATAAATCGATCCCTGATAGATCACTAACCGCCAATTTGATGGGTAGCGTAGACGTACGCTAAGGCTAGCAGGGGTTGCACTAATGCTTTACGAATATCTGTATAGACACCACTTTGAAGCTACGTCTTGTATTGCTGCTGCAGTTCTGAATCCTAGGGAGAGAGGTGGTCCTACGAGTCCTTCTGATTTAAGACTAAGCTGTATCTGTGCTGGGGTTAAGTTGGTATAATTACATAATTTGGGGTAATGTTTCTTTCACACTCCTGACTACTGTATCTATGTTGATCTATCCTTCCAGGGTAGACCAGGTCTTTGCACTCAAATTGTATCAGTTCATGCTTTTTAGCTCACAAGGTCTTCAGTTCAATCCCCAGTATGTAAGCCATAATGACAACTGTCACAATCACTGTTAGCATCCTTATAATGCAAAAGGCAAACAATTTATATAAGTTTATTGAATTTTGTTTTAACTGATTTTTTGGGATGTGGATTTAAGTTCTCCAGGCTTCCCTTCAAGTGAGAAGACAGAAAGAGGAACTTATCGAGAAACAGGCTATTCTGAAAAACTTCACCCCGAGTTTGGATGGAAGCCGTTAAAAAACTGCACGCAACAAAGAGATGTCTCCAAGCAATAAACAAGAACTCTCAAAGCTGTGAAAGGGAGGTATCGATCAGAGCTCACTATTTTGTTTATATCCGTTATTGGTAATATGTGGCTTAATCAGAATCCAGCTCTTCTTGTCTATTAACAACAAAGGTACTTCTGCCCCTGTGCAAAAATGTACAAGGGCCTCATCTAAAATTAATTACATGGAAAGACACAAACAAATCTTAGCAAAAATATGGTGTCCTTATAGTACATAATCAATGATCCCTGTCACTGCTTCAAAGTAAGGGAACCTGGGGCGCTCCTTCCCAACTTGATTCTCTCAACAGTACAAGGGAAAGACACTGAAACAGAGGATTTTGAAAATGCAACAGGACAAATTAGGTGCTGGCACATAGACGACCCTCGATGCACTTCCTCCCACAGCACTAACACTGCGCTAGATGGATATCATATTTCATTCTCGTCAACCATCATTGTTGCTATCACTTTTGAAACACTGGCCTCTGATGATGATGACTCATCTGCAACAGAAGCAAGTTGTCAGAAAGGCATCTCACTGTGTTGCTAGCTCCTGCACATTGCTCTCATTACCTTCTTGTTCATTGTGATCTGAATGGAGCTGGATGGGAAACACGATTCCTGTCCCATGAGCACTTTTGAGAATTCAAAATTCTCATTTCATGTGAGGATAAACCAAGACCTTTCAAAGTTTTCCATGAAAAAACAGAGAAACCCCAGAGCAGCCAATAGCTGATGTTGAGAGTCTCACGTGGGATGAGGGAGGAATCAGGTTAAGTCTTGCTCTGCCTGATCAGAAAAGAGCCTTGACTCAAGTATCCCATACCAGGTTATTTTTTCGGCACCAACATCAGCTTCATTCTAGCCTGCAAGACAAACACTACATTGCCAGTGAGAAATATTAACCACTAGCTAGTACATGGTGACATTCAGTATCAAACGTGCTTCACCATCATCAATAAAGAAATATGCCAGTTCTGTATTGCTCTCTTTTCAAGGAGATAATGCAGCTCTTGCCCTGAGGGCTGGATACAGTTATAGAGGGACGTGTTACCATTTTACACATGAAAGGATGTCCTGGCAGAAGAGTAGAGAATACTGCTCTTGCAGGGGTCCAGACTGCTGAGGATAGAGAACAAGGGAAGAACTGGTAGGGAATTTACCCTTTGCCTTATTTTCCTGTATTTTCCAAACTATACTGCCCAGTATCCATTTCTGGTGGTGAAGTGGGATATGGGTATAAAATGAAAAATAACACTGGCAGGGTAAAATGACCCTCTAACTGCGTGTTGTCTTTGGAGCTGTGTCCCCAGAGAGATACTGGGCAGATTATGGGCACCAGAGAAGAGGTGAATTGCAATTTTATCACTGACTTCAGGAGTGATTAAAGGGTGGTGTATAGCATGAGGAAGGCACAGAGTCCTTTCTTAGGGTCTGAGTCTCCTCTCACTCATCATGAATCAGACTTCCTCCACTTGAAGTCAATGAAATGAATCTGAGAATAAAATCAAGCTTTTGTCTCTCTTTAACAGAGGCTGGAAATGCTGTTAGGTTAGTCCTGTGCTGCTTGGAAGAGAACTCCTCATCTCTCTCATTAGTGATACTTCTGGTGATGTTTGACTTGTTCTCCAGGGTTATCCTATCAGTTCTTCTCAGCCAGGATGTAGCTGTGATGCTTCCCATGAGTGACAGGTGCCGATTAAATTGGGCAAAAAATCTCATAAAATCTATGGCTAACTTTTAGGAAAAAATGGGGTGTGATTGGCAACGTTATGGGGCATTACGAAACACTGGTCCTGTTTGGGGACACATCAACCTTATTCTCATCCCTGGTATCCATACACCTACCATGGGGATTGATGTAAATGATTAGTCTTGTTCAAACAGGATTTCATAAACAGTCTGGTGTGTTTCATCTGGATTGGACTATTCCGTAAGGGAGCTGTACAAGCTGGATTGGTGGAGGATGGCACAGCTTATTCCACTGACCTGTAAGTCTCTGGCAGATCTAGAAGTTGTTCACTTGTGTTTTACATCCTGTGCATTTCTTACAGAATTTACACTCTGGTTGCTGACTGAACATATAGAGTTGTTTGTGTATTTTTACTTTTATCAAATTCTCGCAGGAAGGAGTGGTGCCCATTTGGATTGGTTGACATCTAAACCAATAAACAGTAATAAAACATTGAATAACATTAACAGTGGTAGGTGTAACTCTGTCAAAGTACAAATGAATATAGACATTCACAATATTCTAAAATGGGACATTTCAAAGCTGAAACATTGACTAAGGGTGATGTCACCATTACACTTAATGAGGAAAAGAAGAGAGACACCCTCCTAGCCCTGAACATTAAATTGTACAACAACTGCAGTAAATAGAAAACAAGAGACCATCTCAGCTAATTAACAATCTCACACCAAAAAAATTCCAAATCACAAGAAATGCTTTTTCATAGCTCATCTTGCAGGACATGTTATTCTGAGAAGTGAAATTAATGGTTAGACATAGTTAATCCCAATATTAGGCAGCCAAATGCAATGACACTGTTTGTGATTTTACAAAAATGGCATGGCTGAGTGTTAAATGTAGCTTTCCAACCAGGTTCCAAGTAAAAAAAAAAAGAGCCTGGAGAGTCTGTGTACTTCTGAGAGCAGGAGAAGCCTCCTCCGATAATTGTACACAACAATATCGTGTATTTGTATGAAGAGAGCTAATAGCTGAAGCCTGAGGATCACAGCTCCGAGACACACATCCTGGGATGTTCCAAAGACAAAGAGAAATCACTTCAATTTTCTTGTTACCATTCAGACTGAGGGGCTGCAGTTTCAGGTGATAAAACACACGGCAGACTGTCAAGAAGCAGGGCAGAGACCCCAAACTGGAATCTTCTCCAGCCCAACCAGAGCACTCCCACCATACTGAATAACTGTCGTTCCCATCTGGTTGATAAGAGTTGATTTCAGAGGTTCATTAGTGCAAATATGAATAAATACTTTGTAAAAAATATGAGTGTTATTTGTGTACTGGGTGTTTTATGAAGAAAAAAAAACAATTTGTCCCAAAGAGCTTGCAATGTAAATTCAAACAAAATACAATCAATGAGGCTCATACAGAGACAAAAGAGGAATGGAAGAGGAAGAGAATCACCATCTCGGTGACTGGGGATTGAGCTGTGGGTGTCTAGAGCTAAAAGCCTGAGTAAGAAAAATAACTCTCCAGCTGGCAGCTGTAACACACTCACATGCTCTGTGGGTTGGGCACACAGGGGTATGTGTCACTCACACTGAACGGTGGGTTATATACTTCCCTGAACAGAGCAAGCTGGTCTCACATATCTCGGGCTCACAGCAGTTTGAATCCCAGATCAGCTTCCATTTTATAGCAACTGCAATCTTGGTTAGGTCCACAGATTGAACTGGAGGCCTCCAGAGCTAACATCACGAGTCTCTACAGCTTGAGTTGTGCTTAAACAAATGAAGTACTTAAATTTGGCACTGTCACCCTGCCTGGAGTGGCTCATGACCATGAGTATCAACCTTAGGGCAGGCTGTCAAGGAGCAAGGCAGAGATCCCAAACTGGCTGTGTGTTCTATAATTAGATTTCACAAACCCAGTAACAAGTGTGAACTCCTAAAGCATTATAAGTGCCTTACTATGGAGTCACAGACCAGTCCCCTGGGGAATTCCAGTCTATCTTACCACCCAGGCAACTGGACTATGTGGTAATTGATTACTTTATCAAAACCAGAACAATATTCAGGTTACTCCCAGTACCAAAGGACTAATGTGAGAGCTTTGTGCTGAATGTTGGGAAAACAGAGCTGCTCCTTCTCCTCTCCTGTTTGTGCACTTTACAGATGCTCGTTTAGATTCCCAGTCTAAATGTGTTTGAAGCTATTCTCTGGAATGTTCACAGTCTCCTTCAGCAACCTGTTTGTTCAAAATTTTTTAACTAGAATTGAAATGACAATAAGAGATGAAGGGCTGGATTCCTAGCTGATGTAACTTGATATAGAGCCACTGAAGGCAATGAAACTTCACCAAATCATACCAGCTGAAGATCTTGCCCAAGCTGGTCTTAGTTGTACAAGGCCAGGTTAGAATCATAGAATATCAGGGTTGGAAGGGACCTCAGGAGGACATCTAGTCCAACCCCCTGCTCAAAGCGGGACCAGTTCCCAACTAAATCATCCCAGACAAGGCTTTGTCAAGCCTGACCTTAAAAACGTCTAAGGAAGGAGATTCCACCACCTCCCTAGGTAACCCATTCCAGTGCTTCACCACTCTTTGAGTGCAAAAGTTTTTCCTAATATCCAACTTA
>NW_027425080.1:6382-14284 GCF_003597395.2 Chelonoidis abingdonii
GTCTACCGGCCTTCCCTGCCAGCTCAGGACTCCAGACTCTGTTTTGCTGACTCAGACACTCCCATCTGCTCCAACAAATGACCCAGGGTCTGAATTACTTGCCCCAAAATTGCAGGTTTATCTGAAAGCAGCTCACAGAAGTATTGCTTGTTCTTTAACACTCAGATGCCAAACTCTCCCAATCGGGTCAAACCCTAAAAATCCATTTTTACCCAGTAATAAAGCTTATGCAAGGTAAACTCAATAATTGTTCGCCCTCTATAACATTGATAGGGAGATATGCATGGCTGTTTGCTCCCGCAGTTTAATCTCTCAGTCAATTTAATAAGTAAAAAGTGATTTATTAAATACAGAAAGTAGGATTTTAAGTTGGTTCCAGTAGTAACAGAACAGAACAAAGTAATTCACCAAGCACAATAAAATAAAATGCGCAAATCTATGTCTAATCAAACCTGAATACAGATAATCTCTACTTAGAGATGCTTCAGTAAGTTTTTTCCTCTCAGACTGGACACCTTCCATGCCTGGGACAATTCTTTCCCCTGGTAAAGCTCTTGTTCAGCTCAGGGTGTTAGCTAGGGGATTTTTCATGATGGCCCTCTCCTCACTTTGTTCCTGGTCCACCCATGTTATAGATCTTTGCATAAAGACGAGGAATCTTTTGTCCTCTGGGTTCCACCTCCCCTCACTGGAAAAGCACCAGGTTAAAGATGGAATGCCAGTATGTGACATGATCACATGTCATTATAAGACCTCAAGCCTTCATTCCTCCCAGCCTAATTTACAGGAAGGCTTGGCCTGCAAACAGAGTCATCCAGTCAATTGTCTTGGTTGATGGGAGCCGTTAAGATTCCAGGTTTCAGAAGTAGCAGCCATGTTAGTCTGTATCCACAGAAAAGAACATGGATAGTTTGTGGCACCTTAGAGACTAACACATTTATTTATGAGCATAAGCTTGTGTTCTACAGCCCACGTATTGGATGCATGAAATGGTAACATATTGGTGAGGAAATATATTATATACATACAGAGAACATGAAAAGGTGGGAGTTGCCCAGACCAACTCTAAGAGGCTAATTAATTAATGAACTGTTGTCAACAGGAGAAAAAAAATACATTTGTAGTGATACATCCAGATGCCCACTTTAAGACAGTTGATAAGATACTTTAACCTTGGGGGAAATAGATTTCATGTGTGTAATGGCTCACCATTCCGCTCATTTAAGCCTCAATGAATAGTATATCTAGTTTTGATATGCAATTCTCAAAGTTCAGCAGTTTTCTCGTTGGAATCTGTATTTTGAAGCTTTTCTGTTGCAAAATTGCCACGTTTTAAATTTGTTAAATCTACTATGTGTGTCCTTCTTATGATCTGATGAATGTGGCTGTAGCCATGAACTTATGCTTCAAATAAATTGTTAGTCTCTAAGGTGCCACAAGTATTCCTGTCTTCTTAGAGATTCCAAACCACCATTAATGGCCCACACTTTGCATAATATTAATAGGGCCTCGAAGTATATCTCATCTTTCAGTGTCAATACAGAGTTAACTTTAGCAAATAGGATGACCACACTCCGAAGACAATAAGCTTTGTAATGATACCTTCAAGAGACCTTTTGCATGAAGCATATTCCAAGTATTTCCAGCGAAGATACGGAGGTTTAGTACCATGAGACCTCATCTGGAATACTGTGTGCAGTTCTGGTCTCCCATGTTTAAGAAGGATGAATTCAAACTGAACAGTTCAGAGACAGGCTACTAGGATCTGAGGAATGGAAAACCTGTCTTATAAAGGAGCTCAAGAGCTTAGCTGTTTAGCCTAACCAAAAGAAGGCTGAAGGGCGATATGATTGCTCTTTTAAAATATATCAGAGGGATAAATATTAGGAGGGAGAGGAATTATTTAAGCTTATACCTGTTCATAAACAGTAGTTAAGGGTTAAATGCTCTTTTCCTGTGTAAAAGGGTTAAGAAGTTCCTAGCCTAGCTGACACCGTGACCAGATGAACCAATGAAGGGAACAAGATTTTTAAAAAGGAAGGAGGAAATTTCCTTTGTTTAGATTGTTCAGTTTCAACTGGCATGAAAAAGATCAAAGGAACAGCCTCCTTATCAGAGTAGTAAGTTTTAGAAACGAATAAATAGGGTTATGTTTATTTCTTTGTAACCTATCTTGTGCAATTAGAGGTAGAATCAAATTGGGGGTATTTGGTATTTTCATTGGTGTACTAAGTTTTTGCCCAGGGAAACATCCTCTGTGTTTTCGAATCTGTTGTCGTGAGAGTAGCTGGATGCTAATCTCTCCAGAGGGTTTCTTATACGCTTTCTTTTCTTTAATTAAAAGCCTTTTTTTAATATCTGATTGATTTTTCCTTGGTTTGAGATCCAAGGGGATTGATCTGGTCCACAGGAGCTGGTGGGAGAAAGGAGGGGATGGTTAATTTCTCTTTGTTTTAAGATCCAAGGGTTTGATCTGTGTTCACCAGGAAATTGGTGAAGTTCTCAAGGCTACCCAAGGAAGAGAGTGCTTGTAAATGGTAGCCAGACCAGATCTAAGCTGTGTAATTGAGTTTAAGCCTTTCTCATGCAGGTCCCCACATCTGTACCTAAAGTTAAGAGTGGGAAGGAATCTTGACAGTACCAACTGGACACAAGAACAATGGATATAAACTGGACTAGGAAGTTTAGACTTGAAATTAGATGAAGGTTTCTAACCAATAGAAGAGTGAAGTTCTGTGAACAGCCTTCCAAGGGATAGTGGGGGCAAAAGACAATCTCGGCTTTAAGACTAAGCTTGATAAGTTTATGGAGGGGATGGTATGATGGGATAGCTTAATTCTGGCAATTAATTTGGCAAACTGATCTTTATCAGCAGGTAAGTATGCCCATGGTCTGTGATGGATGTTAGATGGGATGGGGATCTGAGTTACTACAGAGAATTCTTTCCTGGGTGCTGGCTGGTGAGTCTTGCCCACATGATCAGGGTTTAACCTGATCACCATATTTGGGTTGGAAGGAATTTTCCTCCAGGAAGATTGGAAGAGGCCGTGGAGGTTTTTGCCTTCCTCTGCAGCATGGGGCGCAGGTCACTTGCTGGGGATTCTCTGCACCTTGAGGTCTTCAAACCACAGTTTGAGGACTTCAATAACTCAGATATAGGTTAGAGGTTGTTAAGAAGTGGGTGGGTGAAATTTTGTGGCCTGCATTGTGCAGGGAGATCAGAACAGTTCATAACGGTTCCTTCTGACCTTAAAGTCTATGAGTCTAGATTATATCACTCATTATCAATTTTTTATAAAATCATATAAACTGCAATGTCACAGTTCACTTTCCACTAAGTAAACTAACTGAGCTTAAGTATTGCTTTATTCAGGAAATACAGACTTTTCAAAGGACATCAAACAGGAAATGTTTAGCTGTAACTGGTATTGAATAGGTGCAATTGTACTGAATAGTGCATTATCAGTGGTGCCTAATTTTTTTCTATTAGATGAGATTTGCTGTTATGCAGTGACTGTTAATTGGCTTTCCAATGAAAATAAAACTGCTCCAGTGAAACCACAGCAGCAGCTCAGCGTCTCACACATGCAGACACCCACCTCAACATGTTAACTTCAAAATGTCAGTGGACCATTTAAAAGCTATAATTGTTAAGCCAGAGCACTTAAAATTAGACACTTGCATGGATCCAGGCATTCTTACTAAATAGTGAATCTGGCCTAAATGTTAAATAAGAAAATAGATTTCTACATCATTATATTCAGATCGTTAGAAATATCATATATTAAATATAACTACCTCACTAATCTTCACATTCCAAATTAGTGCGCAGCTTTGTCAGGAGTCTTTCCCCATTCCCACAAAATCTTTAGTAGGGGTTTTCAGCTGTTGAATGAAATTAAGATTATTCCCTTGCTTTACACTACCACACAGTACAGTACGGTAACTACAAGATCAAAGCTTAAGTAATCAGAACCCTGGAATATTTGGAGTAGCTGCTCTAATATCTCCAGACTTTCAGCTAATAGGAGTAAAAGTGTTACAATGACCTTATTCAAGTACATTTAGGGCTGATCCCAAGCTCACTGGAATCACTCTCCCTTCCTTGTGTAGGTTGTGCAAGGATTGCAGACTGACACTATTACTGCAGACACCTTATGGCATTAAGGTAACTCAGTTCAGTAAAGTTTAAATCATATTGATTTAGGTTTAATATCTTTTGGTACATTGTATTAAAAATATGCTTGTGTCCATTCTTTGTGGAATTGTATGTAACTGCACCAGGAGCACGTGGGTGCTAATATATCCACAGGTCATGAGCCCTTTGTAGCCACTTGGAGAGGTTGCCACATATTAGTTCAACTGGATTCTCTACAGACCAACAGTCAATGAAAGGATGTATGGATAAATACCTTAATTTTTAAACAGGATCCCTGATCCACAGAGGGCCCAAGCCTTAGGGAAGCATGGAAGACTTGGCCTGCTGACTTCTCCCTGATCCTGGGGCTGGCAGGGACTAACCTGTATAAGTGGGGCATTGCCAGCAGATCGAGGGCAGGAGCGGCGCGAGGGTTTTTGGCACCCTAGGCAGGGGTCCTTCCACGCTCCTGGTCGTTGGTGGCAATTCTGCGGCGGGGGGTCCTTCACCACTCCAGGTCTTCGGCGGCAATTTCTGCGGCGTTCCTGGAATGAGTGAAGGACGCGCCGCAGAATGGCTGAAGACCCGGAGCAGGGAAGGACCCCCCACCGCCGAATTGCCGCCGAAAGTGGACAAAATATGCCGCCCCCCCAAATCCTATGCCTAGGCGACCGCCTACCTCGCCTAAATGGAAGCACCGGCCCTGATCAGGGATGTAAATTATTCCCTCTATTCAACATTGGTAGGCCTCATCTGGAGTACGTGTGCCCGTTTTGGGCCTCACACTACAAGAAGGATATGGAAAAATTGGAAAGAGTCCAGCGGAGGGCAACAAAATGATTAGGGGCTGGAGCACATGACTTATAGAAAAAGGCTGAGGGAACTTGGATTGTATAGTCTGCAGAAGAGAAGAAGGGGCGGATTTGATAGCTGCTTTCTGCTACCTGAAAGGGGGTTCCAAAGCGCATGGATCTAGACTCTTCTTTCAGTGGTACTTGATGACAGAACAAGGAGTAATGGTCTCAAGTTGCAGTGGGGGTGAGGTCTTTTTTTTTTTTTGGCTCCCGAGGACAACATTATATCGGGGTAGAGGTGTATTGTAATTCCCAACTTCCAGAGTTGTTGATGAGAGATTTTTAAGGTCTTTGGAAGGTAAGTGCTATAAAAGGACAATGTATTATTAATGATTAATTTTTAAAAATTCAAATCTCTCACTACCAAGTGGGTTGATTACTGTGCCCGCACCTTCCCTGAGCTTTTCCATTACATGCATATAATTGTGGGTGAGCTGTGGGTGCTGGGCTGCAGTGTGTATGTTTTGGCCCTTTCTTTTTGAAAAAGTATTGAAGCATCAAGGGTGATGTGATTAGCATTTTTTTTAATTAAATAAAGGAATTGTCTGGAATCTGGGCTTGATCCAAAACCTACTGACTTCTGGGCTTTGAATTAGGCCATTTGTGAACAAATAGAAGAAGGAGAGTTGTCCAAATTTAGGGCAGTGAAATGCTTGGTATTTGGATCCTGTCCCTAGATTTTAATCCAGGAGCTAGCATGTGTTGAATTATGTTAGGATCCAGTTTGATTAACTAAACTAACTTTATTCTGTCTGATTCCTTATTCGGAAAGAGTTGGAAGCAGTTGGGTTTTTCATTCTTTTTGCCTTTCTATTAGTAAATCTGGTGAGTAGATGAAAAGGTTAACTTACAATAAAAGGAAAAGGGATAAGACATTAACACAAGGAAACCTTTGAGGAGTTCTAGCTCTTAGGCCTTGTCTACGTGGGAAAGTTGCACCAATGTAACCTAATGTGTGAATTTAATTTGACATAGTTTAACTGGCACAAACCTCTGTGTGGACACTCTTCTGTCTGTATGAGTGGAGTTTTTTGGTTTAGTTTGTTGATTAGCAACAGGTTTATATTAAACCTAAATATTCCACTCTTAAAACCAGAATAAAATTGTCCACATAGGTGTGCACCAGTTAATGCTGTTTAGAAAAAACTGCTAAACCTGTGCAACTTTCTTTTGTAGACAAGGCCATGGAGAATGTGCTCTCTGTATGTACATTTACACTGCAGTTAGACACCTGCGGCTGGCCCTTGCTAGCAGACTTGGCCTTGTGGGGATTGGGTGAAGGGGGCTGTTTAATTGCGGAGTAGACATTCGTTATTGAGCTGGAGCCCAAGCTCTGGGATCCTTCCATTTCACAGGGGGTCTCAGCCCAAACTCCAGCTGGAGACCAAACCTACACTGCAATTTTATAGTCCCACAGCCCTGTCCCGTGAGCCTGAGGCCACGTCTACACTACGGGATAATATCGAATTAGCTAAAATCGGTTTTATAAAACTGATAAATTCGATTTCATGCGGCCACACTAGGCACAGTAATTCGGCGTTGTGCGTCCATGCTCCGAGGCTAACGTGGATTTCTGAAGCGTTTGCATTGTGGGTTAAGGCTCTTCCGTAGTTATCCATAGTTCCCGCAGTCTCCCCGCCCCTTGGGAATTCTGGGTTGACTATGTCGCGGGGTTCTGGTAATGTCGTCAGTCATTCCTTCCTCCGGGGGAAAACATCAGGCATGACAATCCTTTCGCGCCGTTTTCCCTGGATTGCCCTGCGCAGATGCCATAGCACGGCAACCATGGAGCTGTTCAGCTTTTTTTTTTTTTTTCCGGCAGTATATGTACTGGATGCCGCACAAGAGGCATCTTCCAGCGCTACACAGCAGCCATTCACTTGCTTTTCAATGATTAGCAGAGATGGTACGTCATTCTGTACCGTTCTATGCCGGAGGAAACTCGGGCATGAGATGACGGTTATTCTCTCCTGCCTCTGTTACTGCCGCCTGCTACATGAGTGCCCCTGGCTGAAATCGGCTGGGGCGCAAAGCAAAAGCAAAATTGGATGACTCACTTGGGGACCTGAGTCAATCCTCCCTTATGGTTTCTAAAAATAGAGTCGAAGTCCTACCTAGAATAAGGGGCAAGTGTATAGAGGACCCAGTGTTATCAAAGCACAGCTTGCTCCATGTAGTATTCACAGGTGGATGCCCTGCAACAAACCACACCCGTTGCTTCCCTCCTCCCCAACCTTCCTGAACGTGGCGTGTCCTGGCCCATTGTGTCATGAAGTAATAGAATGCGGAATCAAAACACTGAGTGTTTAGTGATCATTAAAATGAGGGAGGCAGCCTCCCGGCGTGATGATAGTCCACGGCAGGACTTTAAGCGTCCGGCCTGACTGGGAGAGAGGAGCCCAGCCATGCTGCCTGCTATGACAGTCCAGGCAGTACAGATTCTTTTTTTTACACAGGAAAGGGAGGGCTCTGAAGCCCCCCAGTATGCTATGATGACGCTGGTTTATTAGCCGTTCTGTCCTATCTACTGGGAGTAAACCAGCAAATGTTGGCCTCGATGTCAACATGTTAGATATTCATGAGGTACGGCTTACTAGTTCCTATTGCACCGTCATTCTACCCACCGGGAGGGGACTGAGCGGAGAGGAGCGGATACTGCTCTTCACTGCTGCAGCATCGGTTCTACCAGCAGCAATTCAGTACACATAGGGTGACTTCAAAGTAATCAAGAAATGATTTTCTCCCTTTTCTTTCACGTGGTGGGGGGGGGGGAAGAAACTGAGGAGCTGTTCCCTGTAACCACGCCCCCAGACTAACCTAGGTGGTTAAACTGGTGTTTGAACCTACAGACCATTGGGCGCTCAGCCAAGAAGATGCAAATTTACTTATTCAGAGACTGCCTGTGGACTG
>NW_027425081.1:0-6938 GCF_003597395.2 Chelonoidis abingdonii
CTATTTTTATGGATGGGTTGAAATGACTTGCTTAATGGCACATGGGAAATTGGAGTTGTAAGATGTATCAAAGAGTTCTGGTTTCCAGACCTGTGCACTAATGATCAGACATTTTGTCATGAAGAGGAAAAAATGTTTGTTGGAAGTTGAGATGTTCAGAGATAATTAATTAAATTTTCTGGGAAAAAGAGTCCACTTTAAAAGGGACTATCCTAGTCACCTATCTTTTATTCAGAAATTTTATTAACTTCATGTAGAAGTAGACATAAAACCACAACAATATTAAATTGATTTATTTTATTATAAAAATTGTTTGAAAGACACATTTGTCGAATGCATCCTTTAAGAAAGGAAAAAGTATATCATATATAGTTTCTGGCTGTAAACATATTCACGTTACAAATCATTGTGTATTTTAATTTATTCTCATTAAAATCAAATTGATTATGCTCCTGCTCCACAGTTCATTCTAAATGTGGTTAAAAGCAGTTTTGAGTTTAATCAGAGGACCACCTCCAATCTTTAGAAACATGCAAGAATACTGTATTTGGAATTAAAAACTTACTTTAAAATAATATTTTACTGAGTAAAACTTTCAATTGTGTATAAATTTCAGTAAATTTAGCTTCAAAAATGTTAAGTTTCTATCAGCAAATTTGAGTTCAGAAGGACAGATCAGAAACTTTCCCTCCATAAATTTTAGGGGAAAAAATTTTAATACGTTGGTTAACTGAGGCCAGGTTTCTAAATGTAACTAAGGCCTGGTCTACGCTACGCGTTTAAACTGATTTTAGCAGAGTTAAACTGATTTAACGCTGTAGCTGTCCACATTACAAGGCCCTTTATATCGATATAAAGGGCTCTTTAAATCGGTTTCTGTACTCCTCCTCAATGAGAGGAGTAGCGCTAAAATCGGTATTACCATATCGGATTAGGGTTAGTGTGGCTTCAAATTGATGGTATTGGCCTCCGGGCGGTATCCCACAGTGCACCACTGTGACCGCTCTGGACAGCAGTCTGAACTCGGATGCAGTGGCCAGGTAAACAGGAAAAGCCCCGTGAACTTTTGAATTTCATTTCCTGTTTGCCCAGCGTGGAGCTCTGATCAGCACGGGTGGCGATGCAGTCCCAAATCCAAAAAGAGCTCCAGCATGGACCGTACAGGAGATACTGGATCTGATCGCTGTATGGGGAGAACAAATCTGTTCTATCAAAGCTCCGTTACAGAAGATGAAATGCCAAAGCATTTGAAAAAAATCTCCAGGCTACACAGTGCTGTGTGACAAGCGTAAACGGAAGCCAGAGACTCAAATGGACACTCATGGAGGGGAGGGGGTACTGAGGACTCCAGCTATCCACAGTCCACAGCAGTCTCCGAAAAGTATTTGCATTCTTGGCTGAGCTCCCAATGCCTGTAGGTTCAAAACACATTGTCCGGCATGGTTCAGGGAATAGCTCTCAATTTACTCCCCCCCCCACCACGTGAAAGAAAAGGGAAAGAAATGGTTTCTTGACTTCTTTCAGTGTCACCCTATGTCTACTGAATGCTGCTGGTAGACGCGATGCTGCGGCAGTGAAGAGCAGTATCACTCGCTCTCTCCCTCCCTGGTGGCAGATGGTGCAGTAGGACTGGTAACGGTCCTTATCAGCCTGTGAGTGCTCAATGCTTGATTGCTCAATACTGGCTGCTGAGTGCTCCTGGCTGGGCTCAGGTGAGGCGGGAGGGGGGGCCTGGGTAAAAATAGGAATGATTCCTGGTCATTCCCAGTAGATGGTACAGAACGGCTGGTAACCGTCTTCATCATAGCAACTGGGGGCTGAGCTCCATCAGCCCCCTCCCTTTCATGTGTAAAGAAAAGATTCTGTACTGCCTGGACTATCATAGCAGTGGGATGCTGGGCTCCTCTCCCCCACACCGCTTAATGTCCTGCCTGGACTGTCATAGCCCCGGAAGCTGCCTCCCCTCATTTTATCTCACTAACAAGTCACTGTTTCTTATTCCTGCATTCTTTATAACTTCATGACACAAATGGGGGGGGGGGACACTGCCACGGTAGCCCAGGAAGGTTGGGGGAGGAGGGAAGCAACGGGTGGGGTTGTTGCAGAGGCACCCCCGTGAATGGCATGTAGCTCATCATTTCTGTAGGATCTGACACGGAGCAGCTGTGCTCTCTGATACACTGGTTCTCTAGTACACTTGCCCCATATTCTAGGCAGGACTGACTCTATTTTTAGAAACCATAAAGGAGAGATTGACTCGGGGAGTCATTCCCAGTTTTGCTTTTGCGCCCCCGGCCGATCTCAGCCAGGGGCACCCATGATAGCAGCAGACAGTACAGAGGGACAGATAACCGTCATCTCATTGCCAATTTACACCGGCAGCAGACGGTACAGAACGACTGATAACCGTCTCTGCTATCATGCAAAAGCAAATGAATGCTGCTGTGTAGCGCTGGAGTATCGCCTCTGTCTGCGGCATCCAGTACACATATGGTGGTGTAAAAAAAAAAAAAAAAAAAAAAGCTGAAAAAGGCCGGGCTCCATGGTTGCCGTGCTATGGCGTCTGCCAGGGCAATCCAGGGAAAAAGGGCGCAAAATGATTGTCTGCCGTTGCTTTCCCGGAGGAAGGAATGAGTGACGACATTTACCCAGAACCACCCGCGACAATGATTTTTGCCCCATCAGCACTGGGCTCTCAACCCAGAATTCTAAGGGCAGGGGAGACTGCGGGAACTATGGGATAGCTATGGAATAGCTACCCACAGTGCAACGCTCCGGAAATCGACGCTAGCCTCGGACCATGGACGCACACGCTGCCGAATTAATGTGCTTAGTGTGGCCGCGTGCAACTCGACTTTATACAGTCTGTTTTATAAAACCGGTTTATGTAAAATCGGAATAATCCCATAGTGTAGCTGAAAAGTTTTTATACCATGGTGCAACGCCAAAATGTAATTTAGTAACATAAACAAGTCAGTTAAATGAAATCATCAAAAAACAATGGTCTTAGAAATGCTGCTAGCCTATGGCATCTTGTTTTCCTCTGCCAGTTCTTACAGATGCTGGCCTGTGGTCACTCCAGATAGCCTTTCATCAACTCTATGCTACATGGTTTCTAATCCATTTACTAGTCTTTTAGTCACCTTTCAGAATGTATGGGTTTTAAGTAATAAGATAATTCCATTACTAATTGCTTTGACCTGATTGGAGCATGTTGGTTGCTTCTCTGTTTTAGAAAATTGCTTTTAAAAATCATGAGTGGTACGTGTATTTAATCCATTTGTGTATTAAATAATACCATACTATGAAAATGTTTGATATTGAAACCAACTCTTTATTGGTAATGTGAATTAAAAATAAATTGTGTGTTTTGTCATTTACATCGTTAGGGTAAATAATGTTGCTATTTGTCAAACTGTTTCTAGCATTTAGTACTTTTAGTAATTTGTAGTTCTTTATATCTTCTTGTTTTTTAATAAATTGAACTTTGGGTCAAAGTGATCTCATATGTGATAAGTGTAGTAATTTCAAAACAAACAATTGAATCCTGTCAGTCAAGGTTTTCCCATATAAAAGATTATACAGTGTGTTTTTTCCTTTGTATTAAAGCTAAAGTTTGTAAAATGGATATATAATTTGCATGTTCCTCCTGCATTTTATTTACATGACTTGCTCAGAGACACTTTTCTCATACAAGTTCAAAGTGAGCAAAAAGGTTGAACTAAAAAGTTGAGAATGTTATTTTACTTTCTAAAAACGTAGTTCAAACATGCCAAGGCAGAAAAGGAAGCTAACATTTTATGTTTGACTTTGAAGGAAAGATTGGACTGCTGCTATAGTTCGGTGACCAAGTCCAGATGAAAGAATAAATGGGAACTGGAAATTCATTCTAGATCTTGTAAGTGAAGTGTTAATGATGGCCTGAATGTCAGTGTCATTTTAAGTAGAGCACTTAGGGTGTGGTTAAAAACAACAATGAGTCCTGTGGCACCTTATAGAGTAACAGATGTATTGGAGCATAAGCTTTCGTGGGTGAATACCCACTTCGTCAGACGCATGGGTGTGGTTGTTGCTGTATAAAACACCAAGGAAGGCACAGCTTCTGCCCAGATTATTTTAAGTATTAACTATCTTTTTTAACTGTCATTTTAATTGGAAATATTGTTTAATGCTTTTGGGTTATTTAAGAAATAACTCTTAACAATACAACAGTTAGTATAAATACATTTAGAAGCTTTTTGAACTGCTCTCCATAGAAGTAACTCTCTAAACTCATAAATATGACCCCCTATTCTTGCCATATTAAGTCCCTCTCAAAACTTACTCCTTCTATATTGTTTAGGGTGAGTTTAGTTGACCTATATGTAAATTGTCCATAGTTGTTCCACTTCTAATCTACTTGTCTATCTGGCTGTAGATTGCAAGATTCCATGAGTTTGTACATAGTAGATAAAAAACAATAGAAATGTATATATGTAGCAGAAATGGTGTGCATTTTACTTAGCTATTAAATGTCTAAAATGTAAAAGACAAAAAAAAAAGCAGTTGGAATTAGATCTCCATTCCTCTAGGCACATTTTTTGTCTTATTTTCTATTAAGTCTAGACTTCGCAATGTCTTGACATTTTTTGTTTTTCTATTCATTGTTTTGAGGTTTGAGCTCCAGCATGAGCATCTAGATTTTAAAAGAAGAAATTGAGTTTGGTACAGTGGTTAATGTACCCACAGAAGAAAAATCTTACCACTAATCTTTTGTTAGGAACCTGTAGGCGTCTTAATGGTTTGCTAAATGTCTCACTGTGGTGTGAAGACTGTTGCAACATTATGTTGTTTTATCTGTTGGCTTATAGATTTCACATCTAAATAGTGTGACTGTCTTGTATCATTTAACCAGGCTCTGAATACATTTTCAAGTAAGCTGTTTGGATTACTGTGGTTGGTGGTTGTTTTTAAGGAGTGGTTTTTTTGCCCCCAAAATCTGTAGCCCTTGAAATCCACGCTAAACTTTTATGATTACAAGAGCATCAATTCATCAGAGTGTATTAAACTTGGTAAACTGCAATACACAGTCTCAACAGTATGCACAATTTAGACAATACTGAATGGATAGTTTTACTCTTGATATTTGAACTTCCGGTTAACTACTGGCATTAAGTCACCTGACAAAAATGTCACATCTCCACTTGTTCTTAGGAAGTCCTGCACCTGTATACCAGAAAAAGTTAGCTTACTGAGGCGGTATGCTAATATAATTTCCTGTGCTTTTTGTTTTAAGCTGCAAATTTTCCTTAAAGATTCTGTCCATGTTTCTTCTATTTTCACCACTACAGTTTTCTTGTAACTTGAACAAAATCAGCAGATGCAGATAGTTACCCATACTCAAATACCTTTGATATATATATCTATGTCTAGAGCTCATATCTCCATAGTTTTTGTGCCCACCTTAATAGAATTTGCCAGTTACGCACTGTATTCGATTTGGAATGACTGAAACATTGTGTGCTTGCAATAATTGGAGAATTGGTTATGTGGTACATACTACAGTAGAGCTGAAGCACAGTCAATAAAACTGAAAACAACAACTTTTTAAGAGAGACTTGATCTTTTCCACAAGCTTTAATCCTTATGCCAAGAATGTTTGTTGTTCTTTTAATTACGCTCCTTTTTAACTTGTTAGATTTGTGGTTTTATGTACCTTTTTAAGTGTAGTGTAGTCCACTGTGTGTGTGTGTTTTTTTTTTTTTTGTGCAGCTCCTTTTTGCTATTGTTCAGTTTTTTGTTTTTTCCTGTACAAGTATACTGGAAAGACATAGTAATTCTGCACCAGTATTTACAGTGTCGACTTTACCTATCTACATCTTTCACTCACCCACCTTCTGTAAATAAAATCACCTAGTTTTTTAACCTAAGAGGCTTCCGACCCCTATCATTACCGTTTTTACTGAGGTGTCGAGCAACTGTAACAGTGCTGGCACAAAAATTATTCACTGAAGATTTTCAGTGTTTGAAATTCATCTGTAGAAGGCTCTCTTGCAACATTAATAGGCTTCAGATGCCACTTTGGCTCCCAGTTTCATTAATTCATTATAGTGTAACAGCCTTCTTGAGAGACACCTCTTGGCTATGCTAAACACAACTGAATCTTCTCAGGGATAATGTTCTAACGAGGTAGCCATGTGTATTTTACCTTTGTTAAATAAAGCAACTTAAAAACCTGAATGAACTTTGTTTAGAATTTGCAGTACAGTTACAATTTAGTCTTTTTGCTCTATTTATGTATTAACCATGCAAGGGGGGGAGAAAGAATAATGTTATCCTTTTGATTTATACATTCTGACTACTGAGGTATTGCATACCAACATCTGAAATGATACCAGCAAACACAAATCTAAACATGCTTACAGGATTTGCTTGCTCCTTGTGAACTTTTCATGCCAGCCTGCAACTAAATCCTGTTTTCCATCTTTCTTCCTTCATTCCTCTGTCGTCTTCTCTCTCCTCCTCTCCCCCCCACCCCCGAAATGTTATATGAAAACAAATTGTCAGTGCAATATTCAGGCTGAGAACTTAATCCAGAAAACTGGGGAAATGCATTGTTAAAGTTTTTTTAGAAACTTTATTTTTGCTCATTGTGCATATTCATTCCAAGAGTTTTTGTTCCTTAATCACACAACCCTTGGAAGCGAATTGCTATCTGGCAAAAAATTGTAAGAAAGGTCCACATCCTTTCTAATGCAAAATACACATATATCCAGCTAAATATAGTGTTATATGTTGGGCTATCTAGATAGATAGATAGATAAATCCTATATGGAAGGGGGCAGAGTTAGTTGCTGTGTAAGCTTTTAATTTTAAATATCCTATTTTATGTGTGATTAAAGATCCTCAGCTTGTGGCATCTGACTCAGTTCCATATATGTCTGTGGTGCTATTCTGAT
>NW_027425081.1:7284-8701 GCF_003597395.2 Chelonoidis abingdonii
TTTCCCAGAGTCACAACCTTTTGTAGCAGCAGCTTAATGATTGCTTTGGCTACTTGCATCAAAGCAGCCCCCATAGTAGATTTTCCCACTTCAAATTGACTCCCGACTGACTGGTAGCTGTCTGGCGTTGCAAGCTTCCAGAGGGCTATCGTCACTCGCTTCTCAACTGTGAGGGCTGCTCTCATCTTGGTATTCTGGTGTTTCAGGGCAGGGAAAAGCAAGTCACAAAGTTCCATGAAAGTGCCTTTACGCATGTGAAAGTTTCGCAGCCACTGGAAATCGTCCCAGACCTGCAACACTATGCAGTCTGTGCTTGTTTCCCGGGCCCAAAATCGGCATTCAATGGCTAGAACCTGCCCCATTATCAGCATGATCTACAAAACGTAGAGGCCCGTGATTTGAGAGAATTCTGTGTCCATGTCCTCATCACTCTCGTCACCGTGCTGTAGTAGCTTCCTCCTCCTCGACTGGTTTTGCAGGTCCTGGTTCAACATTGACTGCACGAGAATGCGCGAAGTGTTTACAACGTCCATGATTGCTGTCTTGAGCTGAGCAGGGTCCACGCTTGCCATGCTATGACATCTGCACAGTTCACCCAGGGAAAAAGGCGCGAAATGGTTGTCTGCTACTTGCACAGAGGGAGGGGTGAGGCTGTACCCAGAACCACCCACGACAATATTTTTTGCCCCATCAGGCACTGGGATCTCAACTCAGAATTCCAATGGGCAGGGGAGACTGCAGAAACTATGGGATAGCTATGGGATAGCTACCCACAGTGCAACGCACCGGAAATCAACACTAGCCTTGGTACATGGACGCACACCGCCGAATTAATGTGCTTAGTGTGACCGCATGCACTAGACTTTATACAATCTGTTTTAAAAAACTGGTTTCTGTAAAATCGGAATAATCTCGTAGTGTAGACATATCCTGGGATGCAGTCATGTGCTAACTGGAACAAGGAGGCACTAAAGATCTCGGTCCAGGTCTGTTTTACCTGTGACAATGGGGGGCCAGGTCAAGATCTCAGTCAAGATCTGTGCCCCTATGCTCAGTATGATAAGAGCCCTAATTTCAGTCAGATACCTTGAGGCTCAGAACCAAGGAGAAAATGGGGCAAAAACTAAATATAAGAGAAAAACACCAACATCTGGGGAAACTTTATGTCACCAGTCAACAATTCAAGGAGAAAAGGGAGACATTTGAGGGGATTATACAGTGATATTCAATCAACGGCAGAATGGGTTGGATTCTTCTTGCCTCACATTCAAATGGCCAGTAGAAAGTCCTGGCTGCTGTCTTTCACAGGGGAAAGGAGTGGGGCTGGAGTCAGAAGGTCACAGGCAGTGGGGAGGGGATGGCAGAAGGTCTGGGAATGGTAACTAGCAGGAGCTGGATGGGACTTCTGGATTGGGCA
>NW_027425082.1:0-6310 GCF_003597395.2 Chelonoidis abingdonii
TGCAGCTCAAGGATGGGGGGGAGGGGATCTATTCCCTTTGTTATTATACGAAAGTGTCTGTTTTAGTATGGGGGAGGGGCCAGTGCCCCCCAGCACTAGTCTGGGCAGGGAGAGGAAGGGGTGGGGTGGGGCGGGGTCAGAGCCTCTCCGCAAGCCTGGGACGCTGACCCCCCAAGGCAGCAGCTGCCTGGAAGAGGACGTGGAGCTGCAGCGTCTGTCTGCCCCCATTCCATATTATACTGTAGGGGGGAGAGGGCGGGGCCTCGGGGGAAAGGGGAGGGCAGGGGGCGGGGCCCCGGTTCTGCCGCCCGTGGTTCCCCACTACACACTTGTAGGTGCTTCCACCGCCCCCTAAAGCGGAGCAGGGGCGGATCGGGCTGTCGCCCCTCCCCAGCCAGCTGGTGCGCACAGGGCCCGCCGGGGTGGGGCTGCGGCTCGCTGGGAAGTCGAGCCCGGACAGGGATCGGGCTGCTGCTGCCGCCCCTCCCCAGCCAGGCTCCCCCCGGCAGCTGGCTGCGCTGCAGGGAGCCGCGTGGCTCCGTCCCGCTCGCTCTCCGCCCGGGGCCTGGCTGCCCGAGTGGGGGAAGGCGGAGCAGCAGGAAGACACCGCCCCGTCCCCCGCGGGAGGTAACCACGTGTAGTTCCTGAAACGTTTGGGCAGGTCCTGCCCAAATTTGGAAGACACGCCTAATACGGCTTTATGCGTCACTTCGGGCGGGTTTCCCCAACAGTCTCTAGCAGAGGGGGGACAAACCACGGCCCACAGGCCGCATCCCGCCCGCCGGCCCCTCCTGCCCGGGGGGCTTGGCCCCTTCACCGCAGCCTCAGCTCCCTGTCCTGCCAGGCTCCCCCGGCAGCCGGCCACGCTGACCCGAGCCCCGTCCCGCTCCCCCATGCGCCTGATATGGTCTCACCCCCCACGTCACTGTTCTGGTTATCCCGGCGGGTATAAAAGGGACACCCCGGCTCAGCAACAAGCCTGGGAGCGGTAGCGGCACAGTAGCAGGGAAGCAGCGTGTGCGCTGCGGATTCCTGAGCTGCCGAAGCCTCTGCTTTTAACCCGCTCCTGGGGGCATTTCGCTTTGGTGGTTGCTGACCTGCTCCGCTGAGCGGGGCTGCAACACCGGGTCCCTCTCCCCGAGTCGCTCCCGGTGGGTCAGCCCGTCCTCTCGCTGCTCCCTCTGCCCCCAGCCGGGTTCGCTCCTAGCCTGCTCCTCGGAGGGCTCTGGCTCCGGGGGACACGAGCCTGGGCGAGCTGCGAGCCGGGCTCCCCGCGGAACGATCGGGGGCTGCGGGTCTCCGCTAGCAAGTGAGGAGGGGCTGGCGTTGTGCACGGAAGGTGGACGGGGGCGAGCAGGGAGCTGGGTTGGTGCATCGATCACACTGGGGAACCAGAGTCTATTGGGGAGGGGGCTGTGCGCTGATCGGGTGGGGTAGGGGGTCGGGCGGGGTAGGGTCGGTCGGGGTGGGGGCTGTGCGGCTGATCGGGTGGGGAGGGGGCAGCGGGGTGTGGGCTGAATCTCGTGCGGAAGGATCGTGATCTGGGGGCTGTGGGGAGGGGAGGGGGTCGGGCGGGTGGTATTGGGGAGGGGGCTGGGGATTGGAGGCAAAAATAAGCAGTTAAACTGCAGTGAGCTGAAGTTGCCTCGAGAGACAAAACTCTGCTGCGGGGGAACAAATCACGGGAGCGGAAATGGTTTTAGGGTGGGAGGGAAAATCGTGGGATGATGTTTTCTCCTGTACTGACGAAAAGCCGTCCTTCGTTGTTCCCCTGGCTACCCAGGGCAGACTCTGTTTTCTTTGCCTTGAACTGATGGGCAAAAGCGTCCTAATGCCCACTCGCGAACTGGGTCCCAACAGCCCGGGGACAGGCTCCAGGCACCAGAACGCCGTGTTGTGCCGTGGTCCGTTTCTTCCCTTCTTCTGGAGGAGGGCACGCTAAGCAGCGCTGTGCCGGCGAAGTGGAGCGGGCTGGGGCCGGGTTTTCTGACTCCGCTTCGCGCTGCTTGCCAGTGAGTGTGGGTCGCTGGGGGGGAAGAGGATGGAAATGGGGGAGACGGTAAGAGATGGGTTGAGGGAAGTTGGCCGGGGGCTCCCCAGGACGCCCTAATTTCCTTGCAGTGGGCGCAGCCGTGGGGTGTGATGTGGCCAGGGAATAGGGCTGGTCGTCAGGGGCTGGTGCTGCCCGCGTATGCAGCACGCAGCTGCCATGGGCACCGTGAAATTTGGGGCAATTTGGTCCCCCACTCAGCTGCTGTACTGCTGTGTATGCCTAGGGATGGCCCTGCATGAGAAGAGGTGGGTGTCACAAATCCACAGGATGAGAGCTGCATCCAGGGCTGGTGCAAGGAAGTTTCTAGCCCTAAGCAATCTTCCACCGTGTTCCCACCCCTGCAGCCGAGCCTCCCCCGTCAGCCCCCCGCAGCCAGTCTCCACCTCCCGCCCCTCCCCCCCCCAAGCGTGCTGCTCCTCGCCCCAGCTCACCTCTGCTCTGCGTCCTCCGCCTGAGCATGCTGTCCTGCTCCAATTCTCCCAGGCTTGCCGGGCCAAACAGCTGATTGGTGAAGCCTCCTGAAACCTTGGGAGGAGAAACAGCTGATTGGCCTGCAAGCCTGGGAGAGGGAGTAAGAAGTGAAGCAGGCACTGCGCATGGTGACGCCGGTCTGCTGGCGGGCGTGGTCCCAGGGCGCAGCTCAGACTGCCCTCCCATCCCAGCAGAGCAGCGGGCCACTCAACCACTTAAAAAACAATTGGGGGGGGGGTGTGCTGCTTTTTGGCGTCCCAAATCTTGGCGACCTAGGTAACTGCATAGTCCGGCCTAAATGGTTGCACTGACCCTGGCTGCATCCCAGTTTTTACCCAGGCTCTTGGAGGGTGGCCCTTCAGAGTGGGCCTCACTGCCTCCTAGCCTGAGCCCCTGGGATTACAGCCCCTTCTGGTTTCACACTAAACATAGGCTCCTGCTCAGAGACTTTTACTGGCTTCAGGGATCAGTGCACTCAGCCAGCATATTTTGCAGTGACTGAGTGCAAGACAGCATTTTCAAAACAGCTAAGGTCTGTTGTTCGTCTGGCACATAGCGAAGTCCTTAGCTTAGCAGAGCCACAGAAAAGTGGGACCAAGAGTAAACCAGTGGCCAAGCTATAGTGGGTTCCATCTCAGGCTCTGACTCCTTGTTGCGAGTATGCGGGAGAGAGCAGCCAGCTTGCTCCAGGAGCTCACACTTTCTCCTCTGCTGATTAGGTCTCAATCCTTTTGTCCTCAAGCTGGGTCTGCGCTCAGGTTCCCTGCTGAGAGGGTGAGAGGAAAACCTCCTTGTGGTCCTTGGTTTTAGGTGTCAGTGTTGGTCAGTGGGTTTTTCCATTGTCTCTTTGGCCCTTTGTTGATCTGAACCAATTCCTTCAATGCAGGCGCCCAGAGGATTCAGGGGGCCTGGGGCAAAACAATTTTTGGGGGCCCCCTTCCATAAAAAAAATGCAATACATGCTATATTCTTCGTGGGAGCCCCTGTGGGGGCCCGGTGCGAGTTGCCCCACTTGCTCCGCACCCCTGGGCAGCCCTGGGAAAAATAAATCTCTGCATCTCGGCACAAACCCAGTTTTTGAGAAACTTCTTTACAAGGTATGGACAACTATTTTCTGTCAAAACTTTTTCTGGATCGAAAACTAGGGGTTTTTAAAAAGCAGAAAAAATCACGGACAATGTCTGCTTTCTTTCAAAATTTGTTATGCTTTTTTAATTGAAAAGCTGAAATTAGTCTGCAAAACCTGAATATGGTTGGGGTTTCAGAAATCTGTGGCCAAATATTTGCTGCTTGCTGTGTTTGATTGTTTAAAGAAACAATAAAAAAAAATTCTGCTTAAAAAAATCCAAAACTTTTGAACCACCTCAGCTTGCGACCAAATGCCTGAGCCATCCAGTCAGATTTTTCCAGATTTCTGATACTCTGCTGGCTTCCTTGACTCATATCTTTCTCCATAACTTTGGGTTCATTTAGGTTGAACATAAGAACAGCCATACTGGGTCAAATCAAAGGTCCATCCAGCCCAGTAGCCTGTCTACTACACAGTGGCCAATGCCAAGTGCCCCAGAGGGAGTGAACCTAACAGGTGATGATCAAGTGATCTCTCTCCTGCCATCCATCTCCACTCTCTGACAAACAGAGGCTAGGGACACCATTCCTTGCCCATCCTGGCTAATAGTCATTAATGGACTTAACCTCCATGCATTTATATGTTTCCTAGAGACTGGCTCCATGGGGTCCCTCACAAACTGGAGATGGTTACTGTGCGTTTGTCTTGGTACAGCTTATGTACATACTCCATGAACTGAGCATTTGAGCTTGTTCCAGAATCTGGATGAGCCTATGTTCTGAAAACTGAAATGTCAAAATAGCACATGCATGTGAATGGACACAGGGTGCTAAAATTAAATTAACCCAGGAGTTCTCAAACTGTGGGTCAGGGACCCCTCACAAGGTTATTACTCAGGGGGGGGGCTCACGAGGTTATTACTGTCAGCCTCCACCTCAAACCCCTTTGCCTCCAGCATTTATAATAGTGTTTAAATATATAAAAAAGTGTTTTTAATTTATAAGGGAGGGGAGGTTGCACTCAGAGGTTTGCTGTGTGAAACAGGTCACCAGTATAAAAGTTTGAGAACTACTGAATTAACCCTCTGAAACCTCAGGGAATGCAGGGGAGAGGGGTCTCCCTTGGTAGGGTTGGGAAGGAAGTAGGTGGTGTAGGATATTGCTCTTCTCATGTAATCCCTCCTCCAGTGGCTAATTTTAAATGAAGCTACCCTCCCCTGACATGAATCTCCTATGGCACTGAAATTAAATAGAGACTATAATTTGGCATTTGAGAAGTGAAAGGGATGGTAGCCCTAATGGAAAAGCTAACAGCTTGGCTCTTCTGCAAGCCTCAAACTGCTGAATGAGCTTCAGGGTAGGGAAGGCTGTGCCTCCCAACAGCCTGGCCCTGCCCCCTATCCGACCACTACCCACTTCCTGCCCCCCCCTCAGAATCCCCAACCTGTCCTGCTCCTTGTCCCTGCACCGTCCCCCAAAGACCCCCCCAACCACCACCCCAGGCCCCCCCCGCTCCCTGTCCCCTGTTTACCCGCCCCCGCTGAGTCCTGACAGACCCCTGGAATGCCCACAATCCAACCCCCTGATTCCTTGACCACAACCACTCCCAACCTCTGCCCCTCCCTGTGCCCTGCCTGCCCCTGGGACTTCCTGCCCCTTAGCCAACCGCCCCAGCCACAGCCCCTTACCCCCTGCTCCCCCCGCCTCACCCAGAGCCTCAACGCATCCAGGAGCCTCGCTCAACAGCTGCAGCCTGGCTCCGGCGGGGCCCCTGAGCTCCGCCTCGCTCAGAGCCGAGTGGTCAGGGGGCGGGGCTGTGAGCTCGGGGCTGAGCGGAGGGAGCTGAGCTCAGCCTGGAGCTAGTAGCCCCGCCCCCTGACCACGCACCTCTGAGTGGGGCGGAGCTCAGGGGCCCCACCAGTGCCAGGCTCCCGCGCTGTCCAGGGATGCCACTGGATGCGCTGAGGCTCTGGGAGGGGGCGGAGCGGGGTCGGGGAGCGAGCCTTGGCTGTTCTCGTGGGGGCCTCTGCGGAGCCCGGGGCCTGGGGCAAATTGCCCCACTTGCCCCCCCCCTCTGGGCGGCCCTGCCTTAATGACCCTGTTTGCTACAGCCCAGACATCAAGGTGACACCCACACCTTATGTGCCGTAGTGCCCCCAAGAGAAGACTTAACCCCTTTCCCTCCACTGGGTAATAGGTTTGAGTACAGAGGGAAACTGAGGTAGACGTAGGATTCATAAAAATTACAGAAAATTCCAACTTTGTCATGGGAGGGGTAGATGCTGATGGGTGGGTTCCACAGCAGATCAGATCTCTGAAGGCCTTTGGGGTTGGAGGGGCCAGTGGGGTTCAAGGTTGTGGATAGTTCTCTGAAAACATCCACTCAATGTGCAATCAAAAAAGCAAACCCAATGTTGGGAATCGTTAAGAAAGGGATAGATAATAAGACAGAAAATATCATATTGCCTCTATATAAATCCATGGTGCACCTACACCTTGAATTCTGTGTGCAGATGTGTTCGCCCCATCTCAAAAAAGTATTGGATTTCTAAAAAATTCAAAAAAGGTCAACAAAAATGATTAGAGATCTGGAACGGCTTCCCTATGAGGAGAGATTAATAAGATTGTGACTCTTCAGCTTGGAGAAGAGACAACTAACGGGGGATATGATAGAGGTCTATAAAAATCATGATTGGTGTGGAGAAAGTAAATAAGGAA
>NW_027425083.1:0-8886 GCF_003597395.2 Chelonoidis abingdonii
GAGGTGGTGGAATCTCCATCCTTAGAGGTTTTTAATGCCTGGCTTGACAAAGCCCTAGCTCGGATGCTTTTGTTGGGGTTGGGGTTGCGTTTGGTCCTGCTTTGAGCAGGGGGCTGGACTAGATGACCTCTTCCATGAGGTGTCTTCCAACTCTAAACGTCTATGATTCTATGATTATTCATTCACCCCAGTCAGTAGAAAGAAGATTTACAACCATATGTTCCATATCTCTTTTGCCCCTGCAGTCCTGTAATTCAACTGATTTGTGTCTGAATTTCCAATGTGTTTATACTTCAATATATCTTAAAACAAAAATTTATCTTCCATTTATATTTCCAAAAGATTTCAGACATAGTTCTTGTTTTCTCTATTCAAAGTGGCATAAAGATTATGATGAATGAATCCTCTTTATGCTCTTTAGCCTAAATGAAAAAGGTTCAAGGACATTGATTTCAGCTGTGAATAGAACTTGCTTGTTGGTTACTCATGATGAAGAATACTTAGCATTTACAGCAAGGGTACTGTACATTGTTCACAATATTAGACTGTACATTTTCAATTATATAGGAATGTGTTCCTACAAAGGTCTACATGTAATTTTTTTCCTGTCCATTGCTAATGGCCAGTAAAAACCAAGATGAGATTTTCAGATTTCACTATTAGAAATTCAGGGCTCAATTCTGATTTCAGATGCACGGGTCATCTCACATTTCATCCAGTCTCAGAAAATTGACAATTTGCAATAGCCTTGCCCTCTTCAGATAAGGCCGAGTTTATGAGAGATACCACAATATGCACCCACAGGCCTGGAAGCCGAATTGGGGTTCACACAGGCTAGGGAAGACAACAGGCCAGATTCTTCCAGGTAGCAAAGTAGGAAGGGGTGAGGAGTGTTTTGTTCCCTCCCAAGGGTCCTTTGAGAGTTAGAACAGTCTAACTTACTCCACTGGCATAGGGTACCTAATCAACCGTAGGGCTTGGCTACACTTGCAAGTTGCAGCGCTGGTGAGGGGGTTACAGCACTGCAACTTACTCGGTGTCCACACTTACAAAGCTCAGCCAGCGCTGCAACTTACTCGGTGTCCACACTTACAAAGCTCAGCCAGCGCTGCAACTCCCTGGCTGCAGCGCTGGCTGTACTCCTGGTCTGCTACGGGTGTAGCGAATCTAGCGCTGGTGATGCAGCGCTGCCTCATCAGGTGTGGACACTCACCAGTGCTGTTATTGGCCTCCAGTATTAAGAGGTATCCCAGAATTCCTGTCTACACAAACTGGAAGGTTATCCCCGGAGCTACCAACACAGCTGCTCTTGCTCCAGCGAGCAAGCGGAGCCAAGGCTTTGGATGTTCACGCTGTTCTGAGGAGACAAACAGCACGGCGGAGGGGCGAGGGCAGTCGTCGGAGAAGCTGCATTTTGCGTCTATGAAGCCTTTTTACATTTAGAGTGATTGAGAGAGGGGGGAGGAAATGGCCAGAATTTCAGGCAGGGAGCTCACAGGTTCTTGCTTCAAAAATCCGCTCTCTCTGTCTCCCGACGCTCCTGTCACACTCCACCTCACCTCCGCTTTTGAACTTGCAAGGAGGAGCTGTCACAGTGTCTGCTCCAAAATCTGCTCTCTCTGTCTCCCCGCGCTCCCTCTCACACTCAAGTCACCCCCTCTTTTAAAAGCACGTTGCAAGCACTGAACGCTGGAATATCTGCCACAATCCACGTCTAACAGCGCTGCAAATGCTGCAAATGTGGCCACACTGCAGCGGCTGGTAGCTGTCAGTGTGGCCACACTGCAGCGCTGTTCCTACACAGCTGTACGACCACAGCTGTAACTCCAGCGCTGCAATTTCCAAGTGTAGCCATACCTTTAGTCTTGGGGGAGAATGGATTGTGGAGCTCTGCATTACCACTCCCTCTAACACACCCACTCTATGGTGGTGGGAGAAGTATCTGCTGCAGGGCCATCTCCATCCAATGGTGAATTCCCGAAATCAGGAAAATTCCCTGCTGACCATCCGGAACAATCTGGCTCACTGTCGTATACACATGGGCTGTGTCTGGCTGCTCCAGGGATAAGCAAGCAGAGGAAAAGAAACAGCAATCCAACCCACAATCCTCAGTGACCTCTCGCAATGCATCCAGCACAGCTGCAACCACTGGAGATAAAAAACAATCTAGAAAGGTCATTGGTCTCAGCCCCTATTAACAGGTAGCAGAGCTGGATGGTGTCGACCAGAGGCACAGGCATTCCACCCTTTATGCCAGAGAGCTCTCTGGAAATTCTGCACTCACTGCACTGCCACAGATCAGTCCCTATAAATGATGGCCTCACTGTTTTTATTTTTTCTAATGGCTTCTCACTCCTTGAGAGCCTCTGCGTGGTCCTGCAGTGGAAAGCAGAACCCCCCCCCCCACTAAAAACTGGATGCCTGTCTTCTCTCCGCTCTCAGCTCAGACCTCTGAAAGAAAAAGACAACAAAGGGATTGTGAGGGCTGGAGTTGGAGTAAATACTACACGCAGCTGGCTTGGTCACAAGATTCTGCACTTGACCTCAGATTAACCTTTGAAAGTATGGGCTGGCGGAACAGTTATATAGCTGTCACACAATAGTTACATTACAGACCTTTATATCATGTTGATTATAGTTTATGAGCCAGAAGGGAACACGGGCAGAGAACAGAACAGACCAACCAACCAAACAGCACCTCATTGCTCAAACAGAAAACAGCAATGCAAACCAAAACCTGACAACAAAACAACTTCCCTTATTAAATGAACATTTTAATTCCACCATTTATGGCTGCCGTGCTGCATTATTTTCATACTAAGTAATAAATATGTTTTATGTACTTGCCTAAGTAATGTCGATTCTTTCTGAAAGGTTTTCATTTCAAAATGTGCTGTGCTGTTCTATGAAGGCTGTGATGAGTGGCTAATGTAATTGGCTTTTATAACAGGTCAGCTGGTATGAATTCTTCCAATCAGTAATGGAGAGACTACATTAGATAAAGCTGATTGAAGGAATCTTACAGGTTATTAGCATAAAGATCATTCATTCCCAAAGCTTACACCAGATAAATATGCATGAGTATTTAGCAGAAATATATTCTTGTTTAAACAATATCTGGAGCACTTTTTTTTCCCCTTTCTCACCTTGTATTAGACAATGAGAACTGATTGCACGTTAAATGTATTTGGAAAGATTGAAGGTAAAAGATCTCATGATATGGAAAATATATAGATACATGATTATTTATTTTTCATTGAAACTGATACTAACATGACAAAAATTAGTAACTCTATCCTGTTTAAACTTTATTTCTAATCAATGGTGACATCATTATAATAATATAACAACTGCACTTTCTGCTTGCTTGAGAGCTAGTGAGAATCTGATTTTCATCCTGTAGGAAATTCTGATATTTTCAAAAATTATTGTAATCCAAATCAGGGAAAAAGTCAATATTGAAATTTTTGGAAATATATATTGCAGGAATATTTATTTGTAAGTGCTAGTGGCAGTTTAACTACCTCTTTCTGCGTCTGCAGTAAAGGGGAACTATAGGAGGTTTCCCCTGTCTTTGATGTATGTGGTTTGAGCAGCCAATGTAATGGAGGCTTTGATGACTATAAAAGTGGGCCATAACACGCATATCTTTTAATGTGCCTGGGGAACTACCCGTCTGAACCATTGAATTTTAGAACGTAGGAGACAGATGAGACGTAATCTTGACTCAGGGAGTAATATCAAGGTGAATTCTCATGATGTGCTGATCCCATATTGTGCAGAGTCCCGATAAGGACATGCTGAGTATCAAATCATAAAATAGATCCAGGATAAGCAAACTGTGACAAAAGGTGTGCCTTTTGACATTAGCAGAAGAAACACATTAGGCAATACAGGATGTTCCCTCCCATCTGGACCCTCTGAGGAAAAAAGCAGAAAAATTGGTTTTGTGATTGGCACCAGTTTCCAGAGACAGTATTGTTCAAGTGTAAATGTGAAGGGGTCAATTTATGAATTTGCAAGGTGCCACTTAGATTTTAAAGCTGAATCTAACAAACTAGGTTTGCGATCTTACTAGTTTAACACGGGGTTCTATCAGCAACTTTTGAACATTAACAGCATTTCTCAAATCAGGACATTTGCTATTCTTAACCAGGAACAATTTATTAATTCATCAGAATTCCATTAATATGTAATCAACAGTTCTCCACTCAAATGTAGTATATACCAATTTTGTGACTACCAAACACACATACTGTCTTGCAAGAAATATTACAGACCTGAATTTGAGGGTCAGCAGTTATAAGCAAAAGAACAATACAAATACGAAATTTCTTATTACGTTTACTCATGATCAGTAATTTTCAAAACTTGGTATCTAACACATTTTCACACTTCAAGAATTTACTTGCCTTTAGACACTTTGAAGCATATGGTTACTTCTCTTTGATTAGACTGAGCAGAAAGAGACAAGTTTGAAATATTACAAGCAATTGCTTAAAACAATGTTTTTCATGTCTCTTAGGCTAACTTTCTTGGATTATAAAGAGTTAAATCTTGAATATGGTACTTGAGTCTGACTAAGAATCACAGGGGCTGGCAACCTTCAGCATGTGGGCCATCAGGTGTGATCAGCTGGTCGGGCCATGAGACATTTTGTTTACATTGGCCATCCGCAGTACTGCCTCCATAGCTCCCAGTGGCATGATTTGCTGTTCCTGCCAAATGGGAGCTGTGGAAGCAGAGGCCAGCACGTCCCTCTGGCACAAATTGATATGAGAGACCTTTAATAGAGATGAGAGGAGAAGGTTGTTGAAAGACTTGAAGTTTCCATGCTGGCATAAAACACACGGAGGAGGAATCAGCTAACATGGAGATATCTCTGGGATAATGGACCACCAGAAGGTGTTGAGCTGGCAGCAGGAAAAAAAACTATGATTGAATAGTAGTCAGTTCGATGTTACAGTTAGTGAAAGGATATTGATAATGACGTAAAAAACTGACTATATCTCAAGTACCCTAAAAATCAGAGGAGTAGCCAGTGTTGTCCTGGATCTGTAAAAGCAGCAAAAATCCGTGTGGACCTTTATGAGACTAACAGCATTTTGGATTGGAGCATGAGCTTTCATGGGTGAATACATGCATGCATCTGACGAAGTGGGTATTCACCCACGAAAGCTCATGCTCCAAAATGTCTGTTAGTCTATAAGGTCCCACAGGTTTCTTTGCTGCTTCTAAAAAACTGGGTGAGGTCCAAGAGAAACAACTGAAATGCTTGTACATGAATGCAAGTCTGTGCAAAAAAGTGGAGGAATTGAAACTACTGGTGCGGAAGGTCACACCAGATAATACAGAGATTGCAGAAACATGGTGGAAAGGTACTCATGACTAGGATACAGGTAGTATCCTAGGATACAGGTATAGAAGGTTATATGATGTTTAGCATAGATAGGGATAAAGGTAGGGGTGGTGAGGTAGCATTGTACATCAAAGATGAGGTTAAATGTAAAGAAATAAGAAGTGATAGTATGGACAAAGTAGAATCTGTTTGGGTCAAAGTCACTTTGGAGAAGGATTGTAAAATACTTTCTGTTGGAACAGTATGCAGTAGATAGGGCCCTACCAAATTCACAGCTATGAAAACACGCATTATAGGCCGTGAAATCTGGTCCCTCCCACGAAATCTGGTCTTTTGTGTACGCAGTACTATAGGGTAAAAGTATACAAAAGTACACAATGATTCTCAAACCGAAAAGGGGGTCAGAAAGCAATTGTAAGGGGGTCACAGCATTGCCACCCTTACTTCTATGCTGCTGCTGCTGGCGGTGCTGCCTCCAGAGCTGAGGCACCGAGCCAGCAGACGCTGCTTTCCGGCCACCCAGCTCTGAAGGCAGCGCAGAAGGAAGGGTGGCAATATTGTGACCCCCACCTACAATAGATTTGTGACCATTTTGGGTTGGGACCCCACTTTGAGAAACACTGAGTCTTAAGGGATTGACATCTAATATTTTGCTATTTTAAAATACATATTCATATTTTCTTACAACACTGTGAAATTGAAGATTTAAATATCTGAAACCATGAAATTCAACTTTTAAAAAATGCTATGACTGTGAAATTTACAAAAATGGACTGTGAATTTGGTAGGGCCTAACTATAGACGTCTAGGGTCAGACTTGGATAGAGATATTGTTCATATTATGAGAAAGATAAATACTTTTGGGAATTGTGTTATAATGGGAGACTTAAACTTCCCAGATACAGTTGGAAAATAAATGCTACTAATACTAGTAGGGCCCAATTATTCCTGGATGTGTAGGTGACAGTTTTCTTCATCAAATCATCACTGAACCAACAAGAAGTGATGCAAGTTTAGACTCACTCTGCACAGGTGCAAATGACTACACAAATTGTGGAGAATCGGGATCAACTTTTCTTAATAAAATGTAGAGAAGGGGTTACAATCCAAAAACTTTTACAAAAGAACACTGGACTCTCTTCATTATAATATTTTTTGCCCAGATAGTAGTTAGCCTGGATGCTTTATTATCTGAGGGGAAAAGCAAGTCTCATTCTGAAAATAAAATTTCCTTCAGCAGTGGAACGTATTTTCAGTTTGGCAAGCAGTTCAGAGCATCCATCTGGTGTAGTTCTCACAGGGAAAAGATACACATTTTAAAAACAAGTCTCTTACAAAAATTGAAATAAAAGACTTGGACTATTTCCTTAGAAAATCATGAAGGCATAAAATACAGCTCTGCAGCAGAAAAATGCTGAGCAAAATTAAAGGAAACACACACAAAAACCTGACGCCTCATTAATAGATAGCCATGAGGTTCCTCTGGTCTTGTGTGATGTATTTCAGTATCATGTTTGAATCAGAATCTAAACAACCATGCTGTGATAATATTTTCAGTGCCTCTCGCTCAGCATGTAAGATGAGCACTTCATAAGAGGTTCAAAGAAAAAGAACAAATGTGAATTTTGTAAGCACTGTATTGATAATTTCCCAGGCTTTCAGCTCCCATTCTTGTTCTCCCTGTCCTTGCAGGGCTTCAGCAGCATTTCAGGCAGGTTATGAAGGATAGGTTGTTTTGTTGTTGTTGTATGTTCTTTTTTAAAACGTTGCTTCATGCCTCTTGCTAAAGGCAAATGTCTCTTCCAGATGCCAAGAGCCCTCTGCTTTCCTTGTCTAGATGTTCACTCCTTTCTATTCTGCCTCCGCCCTCCAGTTCGCTTTCTGCATGCCTCACTCTGGAGAAACTCTGGGTAGTGAACACACCAAGGCCAGGTCTACACTACAAACTTACATTGGTATAACTACCTTGCTTGGGGATGTGAAAAAACTCCATACCAACCTAACTCCCCTGTTGTGGACAGTCCTATGTTAGTGTGAGAGCTTCTCCTGTCGACACAGCTCCTGTCACTTATGAAGGTGGATTAATTATGTCTATGGGAGAAGTTCTCCCGTCACTATACCAATGTCTTAACTAAAGTGCTAAAGCCTTTTAAGTGCAGACCTGTCCCAAGATGGGTTCAGGAACACAGAGGAGTAAGAACTGTGTGAAATTTTTTATCAGAAAGCGGGAGGGAGAGGCAGAGGAGGCTTTAAAAATTGGGGTTTTCAAAAATTAAATTCTTCATGCAAAGTTGTTAACATTCTTTATTTTTTTTTCTGAAAAAGAATATTCATCTTTCTTCATTTCCCTCCAGAATTTTTATTGATGACATTATCAGAAATGTTATCAGTATGTGAAAATTTTGAATCACTATTTTGATTAAAAATTTTGGGGGGAAAAGGAAAACATTTTGGAAAAAAGGATCCATTTTGAAACTTTCACAACCAAAGCAACTTCAAAGTTTACATCTTTTTATACAAAACTAAGTTTTCATTCTTACACCAACTCTGGCGATAAATTAGCCAGCCCAGAGATGGCAGCACCATTAGATGTATTCCCTCTCTACTAAAAAAGTCAAGACTTCAGATGAGGGTAGTTTAGGACAATAGAGGGGGTATTCTGCATGGGGAGAATAGAAGAAACCTGAAGAGAAGAGCAGAATAATACTGATAATAATTTCATAAATCATGTTATTTACAAGTAGAGATGTGTGAAAATTGATTATTCAGTTTGGTGTTGAAAATAATTCATTTTATGTCAATCTGTGATGGGGTGGTCTAGGTCAGAAGACCCCTGGTGGAGGCCTTTTGGCCCTGCCATACCCTGCCCCAGAAAAGGGCAGTAGAGAGATCCTCCAAGCTGCCTAGAGTGTCTGTATGGGAAGCAGCCAATCAGGGACCAGCAGGCTAGTATAAGTACAGCTGCAGGGCCAGAAAGAGATCAGTTCCTTGCTAGACATAGCAGGAGAGTGGATGGTGTGCCTGGCTGGCTGAGGGAGCTGCAAGACCTTGGACAGGGTGGTGCTGCCAGAAGCCAAGGACAGCACAAAGTAGCTCTGGGCTGACTGCTGGGACTCCACCAGGACAAGGCTCTGAGGTAAGGGTTAAGAATGTGATGGAGCCACGGGGAAGTGGCCCAGGGAATTAGGGCAGCAGTGTGCCTTAGGACTTGGAGTAAAGGGCCTGGGAAAGTGGCTGGCCTTTGAGGCACCCCAGAAAATGAGCTGAACTGTCGTGGCCCAGCTGGACAGCTGCAGCCAGAAATGTCCTAAGAGGGTGAAGACACTGCCTCCAGGGAGGGAGAGCTAGGGCACCACTCTATACCAGAGCAGGGACAATTTGAGAGAGATGTTACAGAGGGCACTGAGAGAGGCCCCTGTTGAACTTGTACCTCAGAATGGGTTTGCTTTGTTTTTATTTCACAGTCAGACTGTGTGTGACTCAGGGCTGGTCTACACTATGGGGGAAAATCGATTTTAGATACGCAA
>NW_027425084.1:0-3437 GCF_003597395.2 Chelonoidis abingdonii
CGAGCAGAGCATGCAGAGCAGCATGTCTGGCTGCCACGCCAACCAGAGCCAGACACACTGCCACTCTGCTCGGCAGGAGCACGCAGCGGCGTGGCTCTTTGGAGGAGGGGGGACAGCTGGGGAGGGGCTGGGGGTAGCCTCCCTGGCCGGGAGCTCAGGAGCCGGGCAAGATGGTCCCATGGGCCAGATGTGGCCTGTAGTTTGCCCACCTCTGTGTTACACACTGAGCCTGGCTAAGCTATATTAGAACTGCACATGAACAGAGTTTGTCAGAACTAATGCATGTAGCTAAGCAGAAAGTTTATTGCATAGCACTTAACTTGCAATCCTTTATGCTGCAAGACATATGACTACTAGCACTGAGACAACTGGCCCCAACTTACATCCTTGACAGAAAATGATATGCACGCTCAGTGGCTGTATCTCTGGGAATTAGCTACAGACCAACAAAAGACCTAACCCAATCAATCAGGTGAATGACAGAGTCCACACATATGATCAGGAACCTGCTGGATAATTCCCAAAGCAGCTTTGCTAAAAAGATTATTACATTCCTTGTTTCTGTCTGCACATCACTTTCATGCCACACAACGTACCACGGGATAGCATGGGGATAGAGAAACAATCATTGGTAAGACCAGCACTGATTACTGTAATAATGGCTTTCTAGCTTGCTGAAATCAGGGAATTAGCTGCCCATCATTCCAAATGAGGCTGGAGTCATAACAGTTAACAGGAAGTGACCTCTTGTCTTCATGCAGTCAGAATGTAATGTTTAAAATAATCCACAGAGAAAGAACCAAACCAAACCAAAAAAAAAATCTTTCAGTTGGACTATGGGCCTGATCCTGAATTCCACCAATTTCAGTGGGAAATTTGCCTGAGGACTGCAGGATCGAGCCCTGGTTTTGATAAATTAGGGTACACAAGAAAGAATGAGATTTTTCCAGGATATAATCATTCCAGAATTCCTACATTTTGAACATAGCAGAAAAGGTTTTTCACAAGAAGTGATTGTCTCCTTCTCAGTCATCCATCTAACTAGACATTTATATTTAACCCAGAACCATGATGCCTCAGGATGCTACCATTTTGTGCCAGTATTACATGATATCCCAACAAGCTGATGAGCCCTGTAATTAAACTAGTCTTGTCTCATGACAGCTGACCTTTCGCTACTGATTAAAATAGTTGTCTTGGGGGTTTTTAAATATGCATTTTTTATGAACAACAAAATCTTTCAAACTGCATTTTACATTCCAGCAAATGAAGTAAAAAACAAGGTCATTTGGCATCACCCTAAAAACTGAAAGAAACTGACCACTGTCAGGTTGAAGGCCGTATTTTCTGACGGGGATTTTTTGGGTAAACTGAGCGATATGTTTTCCAGGTACTGGAGCAGGTCCTCTGGGTACTGGAAGTTTCCTCTCTCCTCAGTCAGTTTAGTTATGATAGGATGATAGGCATCTGTGGAGAGCTAAAAGACAACAACGTTGTGTCATCACTTCATGTCCTGGTAACCAGCCATTATTTCCATACTTAACTATACGGAAGTCAAGCAGCAATTTAGGGCTTAATTCTCTCCAAATCCTTACACATTATGCAAGCAATGCATCTCCAGGACTGATCTTATATATGTCTCTGGCAGTAAAGCCAGAGAAAGGGAGAAAAACGGTTTACTGCTTAATCCAGTCTCATCCTGCACACGAGATAACTCAGAGTCTGGTCTGAGACTCCCTTTCAGTAGCCTGAGGCAGAGTAAATTGTAAGGCTCTGATTATGCACAATAGACCATAAGCATATGAAGATAAATAGATTAGTATAATATGCACATACATTATGATATTCTCACACACACTGTAACAAAGACATGAAACCAATAAATGCGGCTGAAATGAATTTGTTGTCTGCTTGTTCTTTTCATTAGAAATTCAGGTCCTGCCGACCCTGGTTTCCTGAAAGGCTCTATGAACAAGAATAAAAACTAACAGGATTTTAATACCACAGATTTCAACACAGTACAACCAGGTTGAAAAGGGAAGTCATTTTTGTTTAGAATATATAACACACTTTGGTATTTATTTTAAAACATCTATTTAATGCAAGTATCAGAGGGGTAGCCGTGTTAGTCAGGATCTGTAAAAGCAGCAAAGAATCCTCTGGCACCTTATAGACTAACAGACGTTTTGGAGCATGAGCTTTTGTGGGTGCATACCCACTTTGTCGGATGCATGTCATGCATCCACGAAAGCTCATGCTCCAAAACATCTGTTAGTCTATAAGGTGCCACAGGATTCTCTGCTATTTAATGCAAATACCCCTTTAACAAATGAAAGAAAAAATTGTTATAAATCTGGTTAAATGTTTCAAATTACAATTTTTTTTAAAAAAAGGAAAAACATTTTGCAATATTTTCATGATTTTCCCCATTTAACTATTTCCAAAATTTAAATGTTCAAAGTTTTGAATAAGAGACAGCAGAAGAGGGATTTTTTTGCCCTTTGACCCTTTAAATCAGCTCTAATCCTCTGTTAAATAAATCACTTTAAAAAAAAGTTTCCCCCCTTTCGTAAAATGAAAACCAGATGTGACCTAAACCATGGAAAGGCTGCTACCTCTCTGTAATACACACACATTTTGATATCAAGAAAGCAAAAGAAGATTGAGAAATGAAGTTACTGTTGACGTCAAAGAAAAGAGTTAGGATGACTTTCCTACCATAGGATTTGTAGTGGTTGTCATAATGGGCCAGAGAGGTGTTGAAGAAAGCAAAAGTTGCTTGCCTAGGAAAAAGAAATTATAATTAAAAAAGTTTCCTGCAATAAATACATTTTAAAAAACTAAAACAAAAGATCTGTGAGAAACATTCACAATGCAATTCTGAGAAATTCAAGCCAGGATTATGCAATTCGTTTTGCATTTTCCTGAGTTCCAATATTGAAACTAGATCAGTTTCATTTCCTGTTTCTAGTCAGTTTTACTTTCTAGTCCTTATATACTAGCCAACACTGTTTCGACTGGATTTCTAACACTGGAAGCAGTGTTTTTAAATTTAAAACAAAAAACTGATTTCAATGGAGTTTTAAATCCATGAAAAACATCTATACAAAGAGAAGGTGGTTGACATTGTGCATAAGGAGACAGGAGATCCAAGTTCAATTCTCAGCTCTGCCACAGCGAATCAATGAGACTTAAGTAAATTGTGCCTCAGTACTCCACGTAGTACTACCTCCTTTCTTCCACACTTTGTCTTTTCTGTTTAGATTGGAAGCTCTTCACAACAGGGATTGTCTCTTATTAGGTGTATGCACAGCACCTAGCACAGTAAGGTTCCAGTCTGATTCTGGGCCTCTAGGTAATAATGTAACTTAATACAAATAAAAAAAATGTATATTTTGAGCCTAAATTTCTTGATGGGGTCAGGGCCGGCTCCAGGC
>NW_027425084.1:7360-8957 GCF_003597395.2 Chelonoidis abingdonii
AGAAGGGCATTGCTGGCACATGATGGCATATATCACATTGGTAGATGTGCAGGTGTGGCTGATGTGGTTGGGTCCTATGATGGTGTCACTAGAGTAGATATGGGCACAGAGTTGGCAACGGGGTATCTACAGGGATTGGTTCCTGGGTTAGTGTTTCTGTGGTATAGTGTGTAGTTGCTGGTGAGTATTTGCTTCAGTTTGAGGGGCTGTCTGTAAGTGAGGACTGGCCTGCCTCCCAAGGTCTGTGAGAGAGAAGGATTGTTTTCCAGGTAGGCTGCAGATGGTTGATGATGCGCTGGACAGGTTTTAGCTGGGGGCTGTATGTGATGGCCAGAGGTGTTCTGTTATTTTCCTTGTTGGGTCTGTCCTGTAGTAGATGATTTCTGGGTACCCATCTCACTCTGTCAATCTGTTTCCTCACTTCTGCGGGTGGTTATTGTAGTTTTAAGAATGCTTGATAAAGATCTTGTAGGTGTTTGTCTCTATCTGAGGGATTGGAGAAAATTCAGTTGTTTCTTAGGATTTGGCTGTAGATAGTGGATTGTGTGATATGTTCTGGATGGAAGCTGGAGACATGTAGGTAAGTACAGTGGACAGTAGGTTTCCGGTATAGGGTGGTGCTTATGTGACCATCACTTTTTTGCACTGTAGTGTCCAGGAAATGGATCTCTTGTGTGGACTGGTCCAGGCTGAGGTTGATGGTGGGGTGGAAATTGTTGAAATCCATGTGGACTTCTTCAAGGGTCTCCTTCCCATGGGTCCATATGATGAAAATATCATCAATGTACTGTAAGTAGAGGAGGGGTGCAAGGGGACGGGAGCTGAGGAAGCATTGTTCTAAGTCAGCCATAAAAATGTTGGCATACTGTGGGGCCATGCGGGTACCCATAGCAGTGCCGCTGACTTGATGGTATAAGTTGTCCCCAAATCTGAAATGGTTCTGGGTGAGGACAAAGTCACAAAGCTCAGTCACCAGGTGTGCCATGGCCAAAATTTGGTCATAAATGCAGTCTCCAACCTAGCCATGGTTTAACTAATAAGTTTGCCTCTGCTCATGTGTCGCTTTTCAGCAGAGAGTCTATCTGCATCAAGAGCCTAAAACACAGATTTGCAGCTTTTGTAGTTGCATGATAAACTGCAAAGTGCGTCCACTCGAGCTGACGGCCTTGTGTCATTGAGGTGCTTTAGGAAAAGTTTTCTCTTACTGGCCTCAGATGTCTCCTCATTCAAAGAATCTTGCAAGAGGCCCTATCAATAAGTTGATCCTGAGAAAAACACATACAGATTTTGGACAAATCCAAAAAATGTAATTGCATCAGTGCATGACTCTGCAGCAGCAACACCCCATAGGTTAAGTGACTGGGTCATGCATGGGATGTACACTGCTTTCTCACTGACTGCAATTGCCCAAGCTCTCTCCAGAATAAGTGTCAGACATGTTACTAGCATTGTTGTATGTTTGACATCTGCAGTCCTTTAGATTGATATCACTGCTCTACAGCCAAAATGCTTCTGAAATAAATGTAGTCAAACTTTACTAATTTTGGGTCACTGAGAACGAAAATGATGCTTAAAATTGTTGATTGGCTCTAGTCTA
>NW_027425085.1:0-7809 GCF_003597395.2 Chelonoidis abingdonii
TTTGTGGCAACCAGGAAGTAAGCCAGTCTGTGTTCCACCCATGCCATGTTTGAACTGGGACATGGGCTAGCTTTCTCATTTCCTTTGTCAGCTGTTTGACTGCCTTTCCATTATCGTCTATCTGTAAACAACAATTAGACTCATTTAATTTTGCACACAATCCCCCTTCCTCTGCTAGTAAATAATCAAGGGCTATATGGTGTTGATAAATTGCGGTTCTCATTTGCTTCTCCTGATCAGCTAAAAGGTCGAGCGCTGTGGCGGTTTGGTTGGTTACTATCTCCAAAACAGCCTGCAGTCTAATTATTCGATTTAGGTTATAAATGGGCTCCCTGGCCCCGGATACTAACTCACTAGGATTCCAAGTGGCCGGTCCATAATGCTCTATAATTTTTTCAGGGGGCCACTCTTGAGCTTCCCATGTTTGGGAGCTTCCGGCAGTCAATGTGGAATCTACGAACCGCCTTTCCCGTATTAAATCGTCATAAACTTTGATTCCCAACGTATTTCCTTGTATTTGGGGTAATAGAAAGAACAAGGGCCTGATGTATCCAACATAACATACCCCCGACCAATTTGGAGGTAATTTTCGATAAGCATATTGTCCACAAATCCAGTAATGGCCTTTTAGGGCCCAGGTTCCATTGGTAAAGGGACCATCCCAAGCTTTAGAACTCACGTCACGAGAGGCCAGACCATCTACAGAGCCTACGTAATGAGGTCGGTCAAAGTATAAATAATTATCTGGCCCTAAAGGCCCCCACATGTCAATCAAGTTACCGGCAGAATTGAAGTAATTACATTTCCATGCCCCAGCTCCCGTTTTCCAGACACAATTACAGCCCCATTTTGGCTGATTGGTATTAGACCAAAACTATTTAAAGTATTTTGTCCTGGTTCCATTGAAATGTTGCCATGCCCACCCATGGGTCCATACCACATGTTCCTTACTAGTGGTGTTGTCTTGCTGGCAACTTAAAAATAGAAAGTCCTTAAAGAACTTATCTTGTCATACTGCCTTGCAGCCTTCACCTATATAGTGCTGGTAGGAACATTCCACCCAGCTATTATTAATAAGCCGCACATGGGTGCGATTCCATCGCCCTTGATATCTAGAACAATCGTACGGGTGACAATTAGGATCATAACAGTCAAATCCTAGGGATAGAGTCCATTCACATTTACTTTCTCCTACGTGCACACCCTCCCATCTTGTCTGATTAAGGCAAAGAATACCCATTCCAGAAGAATAGAGTCGCCATGGACTGCTGTCCTCAGTCCAAACTTCTGTTCCATTATGTACTATATTTAAATTGCTAACCCACCATTTGGGTTGCACCGGCTGGGCTACCCAAGGCCATTCATTTGCTCCTCCTGGTCCTCCACATACCCAACAGTTGCTAAGATTAAAGGACTTCACTATTGTTTCCCCCAATTCTAAAAACCTATTTTCCTAACTATAATAATAAGGGAGGTATATAAGCATAAAAATCACCGACAATTTCATTGTCTTTTATTGAACGGTCCCTTTAGTTTGTGCAGCTGCTGGTATTCCCGAGTGAAATCTTTGCCTGTGCCACCCTGGGCATCCAGTGCCGGGGTGGGCAGAGGGTTGGTGTCCTCTTCTGCTTACTTGATCTAGTCACTGATCTGGAACGGGTGCATGGGCTGGTCCAAGAGAAGGGCCTGGAAGGACGCTGCACATCGATGTAGCTGGGGACAAGACAGTCTGTAGGACAGAAACTGGTTTCCATACAATATCTTTTCCCACTTTCCAGGGTACAGCCTCCCAAAATCCTGGGATAAGAATGCGAGGGGGAAATCCAAAACCAATTCAAAGGGTGACAGTTTTGATTCTTTTCATGGAGTCCTGTGAATTCTGGTCAAGGCTAGAGGTAGAGTGTCCAACCATTTTAATCCAGATTCCATACACAGCTAGTAAGTTTCCTTCAAAGTTCGATTCATTCTTTCTACTTGCCCCGAACTTTGAGGTCTCCATGCTGTATGCAATTTCCGTTGTATACCAAAAGCCTGAGACACTCGCCAGGTTATTTTTGAAAGAAAATGATGTCCCTGAACCTTAGCAACTGCTCGGGCTTGACAATGTCGGGTGGGAAAACAACCACGTCGTTCAACCTGAGGGGCTTTCCCATGGGCAGGCACATGCGTGACAGTGACCCGGAGTGGAAGCATCAGGGCTTCCAAGAGGGTTTTGATAAGACCCCCGTGTACAGTCTTTTGGCCTGAAGCTGTAATGAATCCCCTCTCTCTCTACAGGGTCCCGTGCGCAGGCACCACCATGTAAGCATAACGACTATCAGTATATAAATTAACAACCTTCCCAGCTCCCATTCGGAGAGCCTTGATAAGAGCCACCAACTCAACTGCTTGAGCAGACAAGTTAGGGTTTAACTTGAACTGATATACTCCTTGATTTTTCATCACTATTGCTGCCCCAGTGTCTCGTTTATCATCCACTACGTAGCTAGACCCATCCACATACCCCTCAATATCAGAATTTGACTAGAGTACATCAGAGAGGTCTGAACGGGGTTTAGTATCTTGCTGTAAAACTATAACACAATTGTGAATGGGACTAGAACCATGGGGAACTCAAGGGCCTGGCAACAAGGGTGCTGGGTTAAGAGAGCTAACAGCCCCAAAAGTCAAGTTGGGGGCTAACCAAAGTCCTACCTCATATCGAGAGTGCCGGCTAGGACTTAAATGCTTCTCTCTGGCTCCTGTTCCCAATATCTGAGGCACCCGCGGGCCCCTACACTATGGGGCGTATCGTGTCTCCTCGGCACTGTATACTGCGGGGGGGGGGGGGGGCTTACATTCAGTAATCTTTTGCTAGAAAGGAGCATGTATCCCATCCTTGTGCTGCTCGCTTGCAGCCTGATCAAGCAGTTGATTATATTTCGCTGTTCCATTGAGGGGTTTTGCATTGCACGCAGCATGAAGTCAGCGACTCGTAGTGGGAGCATTAGAGCGTCCAGTAGGGTTTTATATAAGCCCCATGTGCTATCTTTTGGCCTGAGGCTGTGATAAATCCCCTCTCTTTCCACAGGGTCCCGTGGGCATGCACCACCATGTAAGCATAACGGCTGTCAGTATACAAATTAAGACTTTTTCCTGTGCCCATTCGGAGGGCCTCGATAAGGGCCACTAACTCTGCTGCTTGGGCAGACCAATTTGGGTTTAATTTAAACTTGTGGATTCCATCTACATATCCCTTTATATCAGGGTTAGGCCAGGGTATGTCCGAGAGGTCTGGGTGTGGTTCAATTTCTTGTTGCAAGACCTCAATACAATCGTGAGTGAGCTTGGACTCACAGGAGTCCCGAGGGTCAGGCAACAAGGTTGCCGGGTTAAGGGAGCTGACAGACCAGAAAGTCAAGTTAGGGGCTAACGAGTCCTACCTCGTATCGTGAATGCCGGCTGGGATTTAAATGTTTGTCTTCGGCCCCTGTTCCTAATATTTGAGGTACTCCATGTGGGACTACAACCTCAGTATCTCCACCCAGGGTCAATTTCTCAGCCTCCTGAACGAGGAGGGCGGTAGCCGCTACAGCCCGTAAACAGGCCGGCCATCCCCTGGCGACAGGGTCTAACAGTTTTGAATAGTGACCAATGGGTTGCCAGATTGGGCCTGATCGTTGGCATAAAACTCCGGTTGCCACTCCACTTCTTTCATGAACATACAGGGTAAATGGCTTTCTAGGATCTGGGAGGGCCAAGGCAGGTGGCTGAGTCAAAGCTGCCGTAAGCTCTCGAAATGCTTTCTCCATTTCCCTGGTCCATGTCCAATAGAGCAAACCTTCCTTAGTTAATGATTCATATAAGGGTTTAGCTTTTCCCCCATAGTCAGGATTCCAAAGCCGACAAAATCCAGTTAGCCCTAGAAAGGCCCTCAACTCTCGCGGGTTTCGCGGACGGGGGCTATCGAGTATAACTTGAATTCTTTCCTTACCTAATCTATAATTCCCCTGGGAAAGATGATAACCAAGAAAAGTGACCTGCTGTTTAATTGTTAGCCAAAATAGGCTTGTTCCTTTAAAACTTTATACCCCAGTCTCCCAAGATAATTAAGAAGTTCTACAATTAGCACTCTGCAGGATGCCTCCCCCTCCGTACTTAATAACAAATCATAAATCATCACAATATTGGACTATATCACATGAGGGGTGTTTAGCAAGGAATGGGGCAAGATCTCTTCTTAGCTGACTACCAAAACTTTCAGGTGCACAAGTAAGCCCTTGTGGGACAACTGTCCAAAAGTGTTGAGCCTTGTAATGGGTGTCTGGATCCTCCCATTCAAATGCAAAAAGTTGTTGAGACCCGGGGTGCAAGGGAATGGAAAAGAAGGCATCTTTTAAATCTATTACAGAGAACCAGTTATGACTCTTAGGAATTTGTCCCAGGAGAGTATGGGGATTTGGAACCACTGGAGGGGGGCTTCTACAAGTTTGTTAATTTGTCTTAGATCCTGTACCAATCGGTACTGTCCATTAGGTTCGGGTACCCCTATTATCGGGGTATTGTACAGGGGCGTGCCTTCCCTAAGCCACCCACATCGTAGAAATTTGAGGATCAGGGGTTTTAAACCAATTTGTGGCCAACTTCAGAGGATATTGTCGACAATTTCTAATTTCGATGTTCCCCCATCTGGCCATTCTACTCCAAACGTCGGCCACATAGAATACAATTTTATAAGATCTTCCTTACATAATACCATACCATAATCTGTTTGGCATCGAAACGCCTTCCAGTTATCTAACATACATCCTAGGGGTGTCCCAGAATATGAGCTCTGAGTGGACCCCATAACTTTTTGAATGCTTCTTATCACAACTACTACACAGATTTATTCTAAGAGAAGAAGCTATTACTGCAACTATATCTTGGGTTTCGGCTGACCCCCCTTGCAATCAAGATATCCTGGTCACCGGGTTTCCCCTTGCAGGAGTCTTGGGGCGGCTGGAGTCAGCTTAAGTCCCAGGTCTGGGTACAGAACTTGGTTAATTACAATTTTATAACTTTGGTTTCCAATACAAAATTAGGGGAAGGAACAAGACAACTCCCACTTGGAACACAAGCAATCTCTGGGGTTGTTCCAAATCCCAATAATTGTCCACAACGGCCCATAAACCAATTAAATTACTGAAGTTACTCATCGGCCGTTGTACGCTTATTCCAAACACACACAACAACAAGACACAAGACATTCACAAAACTACAACAATGTCAACAGTATACCTTTCCGTATACGGGCCGCCTCAAGGTTTCCGTTATCCAACCCACACTTCGGGGGCGTTATTCCTCAAGCCCTAGAGGTAAACGCACTTACCGCCCGGAGTGGCCGCGTCCGGCTCTGGGGACTTGGAAGAAGAAAAACTCAATGCCTCTGTGTCCTCTGGGACCTTCTCTAAAGAGGACACCGCCGCCCCGGTCGGCCGAGGTGGTCCGAGAGCACGAGCCGCACAATCAGCTCGAGGTGGCCACTTCTCTCGGTACCAGCTCACTAGCCCCCGGTAGTGTCAGCGCCCTCTACAGGGAGGGTCCTGTAGTTGCCAATTTGTTAGCCAAATGGGCTCGTTCTCCCCAGAGCTAGTCAATTACTCCAAGGAGGCACAGAGAACAAGACTGAGTTTTATACAGACCTTTATTAATGTATGGGATAGTTGAAGAAGTGCTTATTTAAAGAAGTCCTTATTATGTGCCAAGATTAGAAACTACTCTTTGTGTAGGTATAGGTACAATGCTAATCTTATGCTGTTTGTGTGATTGCCTGTAATTCGAGAAAAATATTCTTGCACCTTCTGATCTAAGGAGAGTAGGGGCCCTTCTTTATTGCGACCGTATGGATGTAATTGTTATCTTCAGATTATAGTTTCCAAAAGGGACTTGGATTAAGGTCTTCAGATTTCTGTCTGAACATTTGGTGCAGTAGTCATTATTTTCAGTTTTCAAGGTAGTTGCGTTGGGCTGTCTGTAAGCTGTATTTTCCAGTTTCTCTGGTGCTGTAGAATTCTTTCTATCGTTCAACAGTAATCTGAGCAAGTATTGGTTCGTGGTCAATGGATCCTTAGCAGCAAGTCGAAATTATAAGAGCTTATACGGAGGATATAAGGGAAGCAAGCTCATAGATCTCTCGCCTATTCATAATCTTCATAGATACTTATTTTCTGAATAGAAAAGGAGCGAGGCCAATGACAGATGTAGGGTAGCTTGCGTCCCTCTCCGGTTCTTCATACTCTGCTCCTAGCTTTTTGCAGACAAAGCTTTAGGCTGCTTTCACGCCCGATTCTTTGTGCGGGGGGGGCCGTTCAGTCCCAACTAAATCACACCATTTGCGGGACTGATCTGATTTATGGTGCCCCAGAAAGCAGCTGCTGCAGATTGCAGCTTAGGTGGCTCGTATTGTTGATATGACGCCTCTACAGTTACAGGAGATGGCCATATGGCTGAATGCTATGACCCCCCCTCCCCGCCTCCTGCCCAGTTTGGTGCACTGCCTGTGAGGGCATTGATGTGGGTGCTTATCTGGTGTGGGGTGATTCGCTCTGTAATACTTTGGATCTATGCAAAGTATTGCTTATTGGTGAGGAATTACACCCGTGTCTTTGGGTGCCCTATTACAACGTGGGGCGCTATACACTGCTTGGCAGATTAATATAGGGGCCCCAACTCTAGGTTGCTCTGTACTGAATTACCACAGTGTGTGAAAGCGTGTAGCGGAGAAAGAATCGCCACCTGTATTTGTTAGTCATTGGACCTATAGTGTTACCATACCCAGATTACCTCAGATGTCTCCCTCTTGCTCACCCGTTTTTGTACCCCTTTCAATGTGAAGTCGTAATCGTGCATCTCTGTACTGACTTATGACGTGCACACGTGCGCATTACTAAAGAAAGCAGCAGCACGGCAAGCTAAGAGAATAGTTGAGTCTAAGAATGGCAAGGGGGAGTGGCCCAGGAGACCGGTGGAAGTAGGGGCCCCTGCGTGCAGCTGAGCTGCTGCGAAGACAATACGTTGGCTCGCCTATACAGCATTTTTACGAAAGTTATCATTGGAGTTTGGCGCTGGAAGGGCCAGGCTTCCCTGAATTATTCCCAGTCGATGGGCCTGAGCTTCAGGGCCATGCCTTGGACAGGAAGGGCGAGACTGTGTCCTCAAAAAAGGCAAGTCAGCTCCATTGTAGCGTGTGAGAGGGTTGAGGCTAACACTGCACAGCTGGATGGCGTACGTATGTCGCCGGCTTCTTGACCGATTCGCTTTACGAAGGTGTGTTACGCTCTATGGACAGAGCTTGGGCTTTTTTTTAGCGCATGCTGTGTAATTCGGCTCCCAGTTCAAACCAGTGTCGTCTGGAGGATGGTGGTCACCGCCACTGCCCCACAGGCTAACATTGAAATTTGTCCATGGGCAATTATGCCATTCCTTATCAGGTTGTGATAGATAAAATTGTTAAAGGCTTTTGCCGTTCTTGTGAAATAGTGACCTTGCTTACTAAACCATTACCAAACATAGCTAAGTTACTTTGGTCAGCTGAAGACGGGACGTGGGAATGCGGGGCAAATAGACCTATGTTGACCCCCTGTCTAGTGCATGCTTTAGTCAGTTGTATCAACATGCAATAGACCTATGTACCACGTCTCATACCCTGGGAAATATGCATGTGTCAGTGCTGGGTCTGATGATGACATAAATAATGGCTAATATATAATAGTTATGCTACAGTTGTTCGGTGTGTCACATCTCTTTGGCATTTAGTTGGGGTGAGGGCACCGCTCAGCTTGAACGCTC
>NW_027425086.1:0-5000 GCF_003597395.2 Chelonoidis abingdonii
AAAAAAAAAAAACAATGCTGTTTTTTCAAGTCAAAAAAAAAAAAGATTTTATTTAAATCAGATTTTTTTTATTTAAGTTATAATATGGTTTTCTTTTAAAAAATAAACCTGTTTAAAATTACATCTGAATTGAATACAAAATAAGATAAGGCCTAAATTTATTATAATCTGTCAAAACATTTAAATAAAAAATAAACATGCTTAATCCAGGTGTCTCTATCACTTTTCTATATAAAGAAAGAATCGGGGGAAAAACATGTAACTTTTGAGGTTAAGCTTTATGAATATGGAACAATAGGTCATGTAGTGTATTGTGGGCTTGTTTTGATATAATAAAAATACATTTTATTTGCTGTTGTGTGTTTAATTAAATTCCAACTACTATCCTAATGTAGCTTGACACAAATCACGAGCAAAAAGTTAATTATCTAGTAAATTGTAATTCTCTTGTCTTAAGACAAACTACTTCGATTTAGACCAAGGAAAACCAGGCCCAGTGTGTCATCATTATTTGTGTAGTATGGCTTATGCTATTCCATACACAAAAATAAAGGCAATTTCTGCTCTAAGGAGCATGCTATTCATTTCCAAAAGTGGCTACTAACTTTTGGTGCTTCAGTATTTGGGGTTCCTGTGATGGACTGTGAGTAGCCTAAGGCTGGCTGGCTGGCAGCCCAAGAGCTCAGAGAGCTGAGCTCTGTCCCTCTCTTTGGTAGTAGGTAATGACTTGGGGAAAAGTCTTACAATGTGGGGAACAAATATTTATAAAGCACTTTATGCTGAACTTTACAGTGGTGTGTTTGAAGCCTGTTTGCAGTAAGAATCCAAGGCGAGGAAACCCCGCCCTGTGACAGTACCCAATACAAATCAATTTGGGGGTATCTGAGTGCCCATAACTCAAGCGGCAGTCAGCATCTCTGAAAATCAGACTAAGAGTTTCTCAAATTGGGCCCTCAAAAGCAGAATCTACCAAACTCAGTGACCACTTTTGAAAATTTAGTAAATGGAAGACAGATGCCCTGGGCATCCAGAGATAGGGATAAGCATAGTGTGATGATGTTGTGTACTTTGCAATTAATTAAAATGTACACGCAAGTAAAATGGATATATAAATCACCTAGACATTGGGGCAAACAGGGTAGGTTTACAATGTCTCTCTCACTCAGATATTTGATGCTTTGTAAGTAGGCATGGCGGAATTAGATTTTTTATATAGTTTTGATGAATAATATCAATTTTTATTTTTTCTATTTAAATGTTCAGAATGGTGGGAAATTATGAGGGGTCAGATGATTATTAAATGATAGCAGAGGTTGAGATTCAAAAAGTTAAAACTTATATCCATTAAAACAAAAGTTAGCATCACATATTCACCTATACATCAAAAAACAGCCTTAAATCAAACTCTAATAAGTTCCCAAGTAGCATGTTTCTTTATTTGCCTACCTGTGAATTTCAATTATTATCCCTGGAAATATATTTCCATATGTCTGTGTGCAGTGAAATCAACATTTACTGATAAAAATCTAATCCTTCCAAGCCTACTTGTAAGAGTAAATATACTGGATTTGGGATTTATTATACAAATAAAGAGATGAAGTGTTGCTATAGGAGTGATTTATGCTAATGTTACTCCTCTGAGTATGTCCAGTGTGAATAGATGTTTCCAGAAGCCTGAGCATAGCCATTCTGAGTTGAGTACTCCTACAGTTAATACAGTAAAAGAGCTGAGCTTCTCTCCAGTGAGCTTGTTCCCTGTGTGCTTAGTAGAGTGCGGGAGGCGGGTCATCAAAATAAATCCTTGGAACCTCATCTGGCTTTTAGACTTGGGAGAACTCAAGCAGGGCAGGCATAAAGTACTCCATACTTTCCTCTCTTTTCTCCATTCCCTCCTGCCCTGTCTTTCCCACGTGATACCCTCTCCCCCATTGAAAATAAAATAAAGAAAAGGGGCAGGAGGGAATCAACCAAAACCCTCTAATTTTTACTGCTGAATTTTCATATTTATTGTGTGGCAGATCAATTCCATATTTTCTAAAGAGCACACGCAACATGTATGTCCATTGAAGGGAGTGTTAGGGAGGTCTCAGATGAAACATAAAAGGCTGCAATCCGACAAGTTCAGAACTACAGTACTTAAACTGAAATGGCTGGCTCAGTTTGATGCTACAGATATGCTAGAATGTAAATATAAACCATTTTGATGCAGACATCCAGATCTTTGTGCAAAGTGTTGCTCATTTCCCAAACCTGTCTCTTGAGTTATCTGCAGTAATTTATAGCCTGGCTGCAAATAGCAATGTTTCCTTTGTGTGGTACGCATTTGTTTGAAATATTAATCAGTTCCATGAAAGGAGCTGCATTTATGAACTTTTCCCACTGATAAATGGCAGAATATGCAGTAATTTCTCTTTGCTGTGGTTTTCCCAAAGGGCTGCTTTCTCCACATTCAGGCATCAGCAGGATGGAAGGCTTTTTCAACACCTGTTTACAGTAGCTCTGAAATGAGAAACCAGAAGACCATCTGCTTGCAGACTCTCTCTCCTCGTTACCATGTTTAAAGCAACTTCTCTTCATAACACTTCATTATTTTCTCAGCATCTCTATCCTTCGCTTGTGTTCACAATTAGTGAGACAAGTACATTTTGGTTTAATGAAGCCTTAGCTTTTTCATTGTGTAAAATGCACCAAGCCTCGTTAAGACAATAGCTCTTGATGTATATGTTACATAGGAAAATTCAATGGTTGTTAATGGCTATTGCAAAATGTGCTATTGGAATATTAACTTAAGACATTTAACTAGTCTTCGTACAGTGCCAAGCACAATGGGACTTTGATCTTTACCGCGGCCTCTGGGCACTATAAAATATATCAAAGCATACCTTAAGAATTATACTGTACCATCCTAGTCCTCTTTACTAAAGGTTTGTCCTGACTATGTTGAAAGGTATGTTGGTAAAAGCAGCAAAGAATCCTGTGGCACCTTATAGACTAACAGACGTTTTGGAGCATGAGCTTTTGTGGGTGAATACCCACTTCGTCAGATGCGTGTAGTGGACATTTCCAGGGGCAGGTATATATATATGCAAGCAAGCTAGAGATAATGAGGTTAGTTCAATCAGGGAGGATGAGGCCCTGTTCTAGCAGTTGAGGTGTGAAAACCAAGGGAGGAGAAACTGGTTCTGTAGTTGGCAAGCCATTCACAGTCTTTGTTACACTGTGTTAGCATTATAATCACCTTAACTATTATAGCGGCAAGCGTATCATCTCCCATCTTATGGATGTTAAACTAGAATGACTTGGATTTAGATGAGTGTGGGACACCTAAGAAACTGGACTCGGACATCAACTCATTTCACATGGGAACCATTGACGAGCTATCAGATGGTAATGGTAAACTTTAGCTTGTGATCCTTGCAAGTGACCTAGACATGGTGGGGTTTTCCATGCAGAACACATTTCAGATTGAGCTCTCATTCCTCTGTGGGAGTTCAGTAAATCTCTTCAATATTTTTGAAGATTGTATGGCATAAAAGATAATCTTAAATAATAGCATTAAGGTGAGGACCAAATACGCTTAAGTAGTTAGCAAGTTTGTGTATAGCATTATCATATGGGAGGATAATTAATAATAGAGAATAAAAATGGCCTATACAAGACAATCAAGATCGAATGGTCACATCTAACCAACGTATCCTATCTCTATGCCGTGCCGCCAGTGCCGAGATGTCAGAAAGAAATTAACGAACAGGGCAATTATGAGAGATCCTCCCCAGTTATCAATCCAGTCAGGATCTGGCGTCACCGACTTAGGAGACCATCCAGAAGCAACGCAGTCCTGTGATTCCTGGACCAGAGGCTAATAACAACATTAATGAATCTGTGATTGGCGCCTGTAACTGAGGGAGGGAGACACGACATATGTGAGAGACCCATGGCACACCATGCCTCCTTTCCCCTGCTGTGTATGCGCCAGGTGACCAGAGCACCAACATAATCAAAGGAGGCAGCCAGGTTCAGTTGGCCGGTGGAACCAAAAGGCAGAAGGATAGGAATGTACTAGCTTGCTGACTCCTCGTGAGGCAGATACCCCATGGCAGATACGATGCCTCACAGACGCCGGCTACACTCCAGGAATGATCACCGACACCTGCTGAGAAGCTGGCTGCCATGATTCTGGCAGGGCAACAACCACAGAGGAATCGAATGCCTGATAGGTACGGTTCTAGTTACTGACACCCCTCAACAGTCTAATAAGAAATGTTTGTCTGCTTTGCCCACCCAGGCGGCTGCAGTCTGCTTTAGTCCCTCCCAAGGCGGATAATCCCAGTGTAACTGCACCTCGCCAGGCCATAAGACTGCTTCATTTTCTCCAGCCAAGATGCTCCACAGATGCAGGACCGTCCATAGCTCTTGTTTAGCTAAGAGTACGTATGGACTATTTACGAGTGACAGTATACCAACCCCGAACACCTTGGGCCACAGGGGCCTACATAGCTCATATACCACAGCAAAAAACTTATCCTCCATGAACTTGCTAATTCTAGATGTACTTTTGGCAACAAATTCTATACAGCCCTCTGTGCCACCAGAATATCATCAGAGTTGATTATATTGTTGTGAAGAACTATCTATGTTTGTAATTGAGATACACCTATCCTGATAGGAACTGGAAGGGACCCCAAAGGGATACAAGTCCAGTCCCTGTCTCTTCAAAACTAGCGAGAAACCAAGTAAACTGAATTTTGCCCCAGACCCCTAAGTGCCCACAACTCTAAAGGATTCGAACTACACAACTCCTTGGCTAGCACCAATGCTTAACCACTGAGCATTCCTGCTGTGTATTATTCATTGAGACCCTATTCTGTGTATATAGAGGTTAATAACATTTCCATATTCACTATTCTCACACCCCATTTGCACACAAAGACTACTTCAGACCATCCATCCATATCTCCTTCTTACTATCTTCTTTTACTATCTAGAAATAATAGAAAACC
>NW_027425087.1:0-14359 GCF_003597395.2 Chelonoidis abingdonii
CTGAACATCTAGTACACCTGGAAAAGGGTCTTTGAGCATATCAGGCAGGCAATGCACTAACTGTTAAGGCCAAAAAGTGTCACAAAATCGGGCCAAAACGAGAGTGACTTACCTGGGGGGGACAACCAGGTGGGTCGCGGGAACCATAAACCCACTACAGCAAGGTGGATGTATCAAATAGTGCCCTGTCCCAAATGTCAAAAAACAGTCAATTCCTTCTTAGCTTTGCCAGTACTACAGTTGCGATTTGTACCAACATTACAGCCAAATCGCTGCCCTCACTGACTGACCTGACCAAAAAAATAACTCAGCAAATACAGTTAAATGGACTGATGAGTGGTCAGGAGGCCTTTACCAATTAATCGGGCAACGCTACGTCTGTATCCTGTGCTAAGGGGGCTCCCAGACTTTACAAAACCATTTCCTGTAACCACAATGCATCTGAGCGTGTGTGGTATAGGAGCAGTTACTCATGAGGGCGAAGGACCGATTCAAGAACTTCCATTCCTGTTGTGTTTCTTTTCAGCAAGGAAATATGCTGAGAGAAAAGCCACTGGTCAGTCAGTGAAAAAGGGAATGCTTATGCCATTGTGTACGCGATGGAAAAGCTACGTCCATATGCTTTGGACGCGTTTCCAGCTATAAACTGACTGCTGCGCTAAAGTGGCTTCATACAGCCAAAGAAAACAACAAGGAAAACTGTCTTCGTTTGAATGTCTTAGCTCTCCAAATTTTGCATTTTTGAAATTTCAACACATTTCAGGAGCTCTAAACAAAGTAGCTGGAGACTTGCACTCCCGTGAGGAGTTTCCCGGAATTACACTGGTTAAAAATTTTTCCCTTTTAAATGTTAAAAAGTTCTCTGTAGTTACTAGCTCTAGTCAGTATATGTAAAGGTGCATGTGTCTGTTTATCTGTTTAGTTTTAAAGTTTCCTAGGAAGGGAAAAATTCAACGCCAGTGAAATTTCCAACTGTCTGCTGATTTGAGGGGGCTGTTGTCATAAACAGAAGCTAAAGGTTAAGTATTTCTTTACTGTAAAAGCGGTTAACAAGGTGAACCAAAAACACCTGACCAGAGGACCAATTTCAGGAAACCGGATTTTCAAAGTGAGGAGGGAACTTCTGCGGTGTGTTTCTCTTTGTTCTGTCATGTTTGTTGTCTCTCGGCTTATGACTGGCAAGATGGCTTTTTTTTTTTTTCTGTCTCCATAGCTTTCCTTCTACCCTTCTGTTCCCAAGTTGTGAGTACAAAGGAAAGCAATAGGTTTCTATGATTTTGTTTTACATGTGTGGAGATGCTGGAAATGTTTAAATTGGAATATCTTTTTGAATAAGGGCTGATTATTTCATATTTTCTTTTAAGCAATAGCCCTGTGTAGTTTCACTTGATTGCAGTGATCATGTCACTGTGTTTTCTTTCTTTTTTATATTAAAGCTTTCTTTTAAAACTTGTTGGATTTCTTTCCTAGTTAAGTCACGGGATAGAATCTTCTGTTGCCAGGTAGGAGTACTGTCTCTCTCAGGGAAAGGAAACTGGGAGGCGGCAGAAGAAGGAGGGGACGCTGGTTTAATTCTTTTCCTCTCTGTTTGTGTTTCAAGGGACTGCATCAGCGAATCTCCTAGTATTCCCCCAGGGTGAGGGAATCTGGGAGGAACAGTATATAGGAAGCAGGTAATGGAAGTGGGTTATTTCCCTTGTTGGAGGGCTCACGGCATGAGCGGCCACGTCTATACGACGCGCCATATCGGGAGCGCCGTTACAAACGCATGCCCGGTCGGCCGAGGGATCGATATATCGGCATACTCATCTAGACCGGATATATGATCCTGAGCGCGCTTACATCGATCCGGAACTCCACAAAAAACCAAACGGAGTTTCTGTAAATCGGACAGCGAGCCGCGCAACATCGATCCCGCGCGGTGGAAGACGGCGTGGTAGCATTCGATTTCTTAATAATCGATTTCAGCTATGCTATCTCGTAGCTGAAATTGCGTATCTAAATCGATTTTTCGCGCGTCGTTGATAGACCCTGGGGCTGAGTCTTGGGGTCTTTCCAGGGAAAAGGTTTGGGCTGAGACCAGAGAGATTTATTCACGGTACTTCAGAATCCTGATTGGGTGGCAGCGAGATTAAGATCAAGCTGGTTAATTAAGCTTGGGAGGTTCATTGTAAGGCACCCAGATTTTGACGCTAAGGTCCAGGAATTGGGGCAGAGCTTATTACCAATACCTTCCTGTTCCTTTAGGCTCTGTTGAAAATGGGCAAAACTGTTAGTGCCCCATTCACTAGGTGCAGATTTGGAATGACAGACTTCATTTCAAGTGGTAGTGACCACTGCCATAATCCTCTAGCAGGTTATACCACCACTCATTCGAGGTGATTAAAGTTCTTCCACTTTAGTGCACAAGTCAGTCAGAAAAACAAATAGCCGATCCACAAACCCAAAACATTTGGCGGGTCCTCCTACAACCAAAAACCTGGGCCCTTAGGACATGTGCCTACTTTGCATCTGTGCATAGTCCTTGTCTGCAGTTAGTATCTTTTTTGAATAAATAAACTTTTTCAGAAGTGTCCATTCAGCACTTCCAGTAAACACTATGGTCCATTCAGAACATTTTTACCCTTTCCAAATAAATACTACAAACAGCAAGACTTGGACTTAAAAAATAATTCTACAGTAAGGCAGTAGCCACCCCAAGCAGTCACTATATTGATGGAACATGAAAACTTACAGGGGGAATCAGTGGAATCTTTTTCATAGAATCATAGTAAGATTTAGGGTTGGAAGAGACCTCCCATGGAGGCCTCAAAGTCCAATACCCCCTGCTCAAAGAGCGTCACAAACCTCAACTAAATCATTCCCCCAAAGCAGTCGACTTTGTCAAGTCCGGGCCTTAAAAACCTTCTCAAGGGATGGAGATCACCACCACCTCCCTAGTAATCCCATTTCCAGTTGCTTTCACCACCCTCCTAGTGAAAACAGTTTTCCTAATAATGCCAACCTATGACCTTCTGCCCATATGCAACTGAGACCACTGCTTTGTTCTGTATCTGCACCCATTGAGAACAGCCCTGCGCTCCCATTTTCGTCTTTTGGATAGTTAAAGCTGCTATCAATCCCCCCCTCGCTCTTCTCTTCTGGGCCAGACTAGCCCAAGTTCCCTCAGCCTCTACCTCGTAAAGTCATGTGGTCCCCAGCCCCTTAATTCATATTTCATTGGCCCTCATGTGGACTCTCTCCAATTTGTCTTACATCCCTTCTTCAGTTGAGGGTCCCAAACTGGATGCAATTACTCCAGACGTTCGGGTCCTCACCAATGCTTGAATTAGAGGGCAATAAGCCACTTTCCCTCGATACTGTTGGCATATTACTCCTATTAATGCATGCCATATGCTGTTATCTTCTTGGAAACAAGAGGCACCCGACTCATATCCAGCTTTCATCTCACTGTTAAATCTCCAATGCGTCCTTTTCTGCAAGAAACTGCTTGCTTAGCCAGTCAGTCCCCAGCTCGTTGTTGATAGCAGTGCATAGGATTCTTCCTATCCTGAGTGTTGGACTCTGCACTTGTTCTGCTGAACCCTAATCAATTTCTTTTGGCCAATCCTCAATTTGTCTAAGTCTCACTCTGGAATCCTATTCCTTACCCTCCAGTGTATCTACCTTCTTCCCCTCCAGCTTAGATGTCATCCGCACCGGAACTTGCTGAGGGTATGCAATTCATCCATCATCCAGAATCATTAATGGAGATCATTGAACAAAACCTGGTCCCAGGAATGACCTTTCGGGGGCACTCCGCTTGATACAGCTTGACCAACTAGACATTGGCTGATTGGTCCACTACCGTTGAGCCTGACGATCTAGCAGCTTTCTATCCACCTATAGTCCATTCATCCAAAATCATACTCACTTTAACTTGCTGGCAAGAATACTGTGGGGGACTGTATCAAAAGCTTTGCTAAAGTCAAGACGTATCACATCTACTGCTTTCCCCATATCCACAGAGCCAGTTATTTCATCATACAAAGTGATCAGGTTGGTCAGGAATGACTTGCCCTTGGTGAATCCATGTTGACTGTTCCTGATCACCTTCCTCTCCTCCAAGTGCTTCAATATGGATTCCTTCAGGACCTGCTCCATGATTTTTCCAGGGACTGAGGTAAAGCTTACTTTCCCAAGCTTACTAGACAATATATTTTTTGAAAATGTTTGTCTTTTTAAAAAGCTGTTTTCCCCCTCCGTATCCTACTCTAGACCTAAGCATTTTAGATTAAAGGGAATTTTAAAATATTTTTAAAAAATCATTTTTATCAAAACCACATCTATTTCCTTTTGTTAAAAGGTCTGTGAAATATCACAATGTCCAGAACTGCAGAGGAATGCATCTGGGTTCTACTCCAACTAGCACAGGAGGAACACACTAAAGTAACTTTCCTGAACTCAAGCAAAAATAATACTATGGTCTGCAAATGTTCAGAAGAGATTAAATCATTACTATGTTGAAAAAAATCCTCTTTTCTTCAATTTTTGGCTCTAATTTGTAGCTCTTTTCAAAGGCACTTGTGGAATGGAGAGGATTTAGTAGTTTCCAAGTAAGAACAAAACCTGTTTGAACTTTTGGCTAACATAAACTAGGACACTGTGTGTTCTTACAATCTGCTTCCAAGAAGTCACATATGTAGAGGGAATTAACTGGATATTTGAGTATAAAGCATGCAAAATGGGTGTTCAGAATATTGCAACTGTACATGGAGATATGGACGGCCTAGCCTCAGATACTTTTAAAATTCAAAATTGACTGTTAAAGTGGCACTTAATAACAAAGTCTTACATATAAAGAATCTTCATTTTCTCAGATTTGTTTCTGCATTTGAAACAAAGCTACAGTACTCCTGGCAATTTATGGTTAAAATATTTTTCTCTGAAAAAAAGCTTTGTCACACAGCACTCTGAAGTTCATCAAATGTTGCTTTGGTTACTGCAAAAGAAAAATAATCTTGCTTCCAAACACAATTAGGGCAGTTAGATACTTATGCTGTCAACAAACAGTTATTTTGATAGCTTAAAGTCCTTTGACAACCACTAAAAATAGGTTCTGATTTATGCAGAGTATTAAGAGGTATGAAAGCAATTAAAAACTAGATACAAAATTTTAAAAGCATATGCATTTTGATGCTGCAAGAAGGAAAAAAATGGGACCAGAGAACTATAAAAGGACTTAATACATATTTTCTTCACAGTCAGCAACTAAAATCAATGGTAAACACAAAAAGCAGACTTGTTTCACTAATTCTTTAAGCTATGCACTTTAGGGACAGATATCATTATTATTTTTTAAATATGACACTAAATTTTGCCTTGGCAAAAGAGCTGCAATAGTTGCTGGTATTTTTTTTCTCAAACATTCCATGGTTGTATAAATATCGGCTTTAAAACTGGATGCACAGAAAATGAAGCAGAAGCTTAGAAAATAGTTGTTCTATATTTCCATAAGGAGAGTTAGATTTAAGTTATGACCCAATGTGAAGTCACAGATTCAACAAGATATTGAAATTAGTACATGTACCAGAGTATTGATCCCTTATTACACTTCAACTTCAGCACCACTGAAAGACTCTCACAATCCTTTGCAGAACTGTTTGGCAAAACCCACTGATTTTTAGATATCCTCTGACATAAAGGAAGTCACCCCTTTCTTATTAAAACAGGAAACCTGGTAATTTAAGCCCTGTTTCTGCACTATTTAATTCAATCGGAGTTTGGCTATTGACTTCAGAAGGAGAAGGAGCAAGTTCTTAAATGCATACACATATAGCTCAGCCAGGAGGTAATGCCCTGCATCTTTCAAATTGTGGGTTTATCTCCCTTGAAATTTAGTTAGCTTGCCAGAAAGGAGAAATGCTAGCACACTGGAAAAGTTTCTACACCTGAAGCTATTTATAGCAGTGTGATAACATTTCCCAAACCTAAGATTTTAGTATTCACTCTATTATTCTCACAAGTACAATTCATATTGGTAGAGCAAAAGGATTTAAAAAACACATTTGCATGTGTCATAAACAGATGGTTAAGGGTTAATGTCTCTTTTACCCATAAAAGGTTAAGAAGCCTCAGTTGGACCTGGCCGACACTACCAGAGGACCGATGGGGGGACAAGATACTTATTCAAATTCTTGGTGGAGGGAAGGGTCTTTGTTTGTGCTTGTTTGTTTGGTTCGTTGTTCCGCTCTTGGGGCTAAGAGACCAGACGTTGCACCCAGGTGTTCCCAATTTTCTGAATCAGTACTTTCATGTTTTCAAAATTGTAGCATATTCCAGGCAGGCGATTAGTCTTATGGTTGTTTTCCTTAACCTGTAGTGTCTTTTTTTGGCTGGAAGGATTTTTACCTCTGTTTGCTGTAACTTTGAATCTCAGGCTGGGGGGAGAGGCGGGAGTTCTGCTAGCTATGAATCTGAGTACTAGTAAGCGTTTTCATTCCTGATTTTACAGAGATAATTTTTAACTGTTTCTTTCTTTATTAAAAGCTTCTTTTTAAAGAACCTGATTGATTTCCTTCTGTTTTAGATCCAAGGGATTGAGTCTAAATCACAGGATTGGTGGGGGGAAAAGAAGAGATGGTTAATCGCCTCTCTTAAGATCCAAGGAGTTTGGATCTGTGTAAGCTTCCAAGACACCCAGGGGGGGAAAGTCTGGGGGGTAGCGGGGGTGATGTGTTTATTTCTCTTGGTTAAGACCCAGGGGTTGGGGTCTGGGGTTCCCCAGGAAGATTTTGGTTGGGGACAGGAGCGTGTGCCAAACACTATATTTTTGGCTGGTGGCAGTGTACCAAATTTAAGCTAGTAATTAAGCTTAAAAGTGATCATGCAGGTCCCCACTTTTTGGACGCCAAAGTTCAAAGTGGGGAAAAAAATCCTTGACAGCATGTATGTCACATTTTTATCAATCCCTTAGGTTTTTCTAGGATATACTTTCAAGATCACAGAGAGTTGTTTTTTCTTGGAGATTAACTGACGTTTTGACATGTAAAATATATCCTGATGATTAGAAAACCCATTCACAGCTCTGGGGTAATCTTATCTCATTTTGAGAACAATGGAATCATTTACGTAAGGACTTGAGCCAATGTAGGCATGTTAGGAGCTTCATTTGTAATCATTACAAGATTATACTGGGTGCATAAAGCTGTTTTTTTTAAAATAAGGGTTAACATTGACTTGCTTCAACAAGATTGGTTCTCTGGCAGAAAACGGAGGGACTTGTTTGGAAAAGGATTTTACATACACGCTCTCCCCTGATCAGAACTGGCAGAGCAAACCTAAAATTTAAAGCCTGCCACATCAAAGGCTATGAAGTCTTATCCCTTCAGTTTTATTTTTTTAAAACTTCCTCTGTGCCCTTTGGCTGTGCTTGATGAAGTAATGCAGTATACCACAGGTCCATACCAGTACTTACAAACCCTATGCAATATACAAGTAAAAAATTTATGTCTCAGTAAATCAGGAGTCTGATTTGTCTTGCGTATCCCCAAGTTTTACCTCACTTAAAAAACTACTTGCTTTCAAAAATCATACATAAAAAAACAAAAGTGTCACAGCACACTAATCCTGAAAAATTCCTTGCTTTCTCATTTTTACCATATAATTATAAAATAAATAATTGTCTGAATATAAATATTGTACTTACATTTCAGGGTATAATATATAGAAAAATATAAACAAGTCATTGTCTGTATGAAATTTTAGTGTGTACTGACTTTGCTAGTGCTTTTTCTGTAATTTGCTGTTAAACCAGGCAAATATTTAGATGAGTTGATGTACCCCCAGGAAGACCGCTGCATACCCCCAGGGTTACACATACCCCTGGCTGAGAACCACTGCTCTAGTGTATCCAACCTTGCCCAAGTGATTCAATCTTACCTCTTCAGTTATTCTGGCTCTTCAGAAGATTTTACAAATACTCCATTTTCTTTTAATTATATTCAACAGACTTTATTCAGTAAAGTTCATTTAATATACAAACACCTTGCACACCTCTACCCTGATATAACATGACCCGCTATAACACAAATTCAGATATTATGCGGTAAAGCAGCACTCTGGGGTGGGGGGTGGGGCTGTGCACTCCAGCAGATCAAAGCAAGTTTGATGTAATGCGGTTTCACCTATAATGCAGTAAGATTTTTTTGGCTCCTGAGGACAGCATTATATCGGGGTAGAGGTGTATCTTGATAGGTGTTATGTATCTAGATAGTTGTTATGGCAAGGCTAGAATTGAATAAACAAAATCTTTGATCAGATACTTCCTGGGCAGGTGCTGACAATAAAAAAATCTACAGAAGAGAAGCCTTCTCAGCCCTCTATCCCCATGCAAAGCTTGTAGCTTCTTCTGTGGTGGGATCTGTTGCTACATATTGTCATGGAGATCTCCCACTATGAATGACGTAATTAAACAGAATGGATTCCTCAATATATAAACATTCTTGCTTATAAAAGCATGGACAGAAAGCATCACAACTTCCAGAGTTAAAGCAAAGTACTCTTCTAAAATAACAGTAGCTGGATTATTTTTCTTATTAAAATACAGGAATCATTAGAATTTAAGGATTTAATCATATAGTGTGAAGCAACACTCTGGGGCATCAGGTCACATTTTTATTTAATTCATCAATGACGATATATGTTTGTAACACAAATGGTTCATTGTTTGCCAGTGTTACCAAGAACAGAAGTTAAAAAGAGAATGATTCAGGTCTGACTGAAGTACAACATTGATTCAGCATGTCCTTCAATAACACTTTGCAAAACAATACATGCATCACTAGCCACTGATAGTCCAAACAAAAATAAAGCCCTTAACAACACTTGGCTATAATGAATTTTACCATTCTGTGCATTTGTCCTCAAAACACACGCTACGGGAAACATTTTTTTACCCAGTTACCTCATGTCAATTTCAAGCTATTTTCAAAATATTATCAGATAAAAATGTCACTTTCAAAAATATTTCCAACTTTTTGGTAAATTTTCAGAACACTATAACTTAAACAGAACAAATGAACACACACAAAAAACAAACAAACCAAAACAACCCACATCACCTCCTCTTCTGATTTTTCCAGCTTTTCAGAAAACCTATACCTTTGGCATGCAGTATTTCAGTAAGATTGGTTTAGTTGTGGTGTATATGAAGTGCAGCTTGAAAATAGGGATTATAATGGGAAACTAGTTTTGACCTTAAATGCTGCTTATACTGCTATTGTGGTGCCACATGATATATACATCAGTGATATATATATTACATATTGTGACAGACCCAGGCCAGTGGGGTGCAGGAGTCTGGTAGAGGGCAAATATACTGGTCACTGGGTGAGTAGTTTTCTGTTCCCTGATACCGTAGCAGAAGTCTGCACAGATATTTGTCAGGAATGTAGTTAGAACCAGATTATCAGGCAGACAGGCTGATTAGACACCTGCAGCAATCAGGGCAGGTAATCAGGGCACCTGGTTTAAAAGAGCTCTCTCCAGTCAGATGGGAGGAACAGAGCAGAGGAAGTGCGCTCTGTGAGGAAGCTGGGAGAAGAGACACCAGGGAGCTTGAGAGTTGAGAGGTTGTGCTGCTGGAGACTAAGGAGTACAAGCATTATAGACACGGGAAGGAAGTGTCTGTGGTGGGAGGATAATAGAAGGTGTTTGGAGGAGGCCTTGGAAGTAGCCAGGAGTGTTAGCTGTCACACAGTTCTTATTCAAGAGGCACTATAGACAGCTGCAATCCATAAGGCCCTGGCTGGAACCGGAAGTAGAGGCGCGCCCAGTTCCCACCAACTCCACACTCCTGATCAGACCACAGAGGAGTTGATCCAGGACTGTGGGGAGATCACTGGGTGAGCAAATTGCCAATAAGCGCAGGACCCACCAGGTAGCTAAGGAGGAAACTTTGTCACAATATGTCAGAGTGGGATCTGTTTGGCACAGGGCAGAAAGGAGGAGGTGATTTAAAAAAAAAAAAGTAGAGGTTTATTTTTATATTTTTCACCACAATGGATGACTTAGTACGGCATTGATACAAGCTAGCATGGCCTAGCAGGAGCTACCGGTCAGCAGCGCGGCTGCAGCAAAGAGACTAATTGCTCGCTGATGGACCAGGCTTCTCAAGACCAAGCGATGTAGCGGAATGTTGAACCAGGTACAAGATCCAATACAGAGTGAACCGTGGCCATGAGAGAGCGCAGATCACACGGCCAGTCATCTGGCTGTCAGAAATGACGTGGGGAGGCTGAATGTAGAGGTCATTACCTTTGGCCTTTGAGAGAAGCCCTACGCGTGAGCCTGGCTCGAGGATCATGGTCTGCATCCTTGCCCCATTGCGTGTTGGGAGCCAGATGCTTACTTGATCTGCTGAAAAGGCGCAGCAGACTAACCCTCAGCTGGAACGCAGAATCCTGCCAGAGATCGGGGTAATGACTGCAGTGCGGCCAGGCGGTATCACGAGGGAGTACGGGAAAATAAACCCCTGTCCCAACTGTAGACCTTCATCCATCTTGCCGAAAGTGGTTGCGAACGGAGTCTCGAGAGTCCAGAAGAATACTAGATTTATCTTGGTCATCGACCAATACATGAGGGGACTACCGCCCGCCTTCGTGCCTGGTAAGCATGAACCAAACCCTCCACCTATGATGAGTTGTTGCATGGGTTATAGAAAGGCGAAGACAGCAGGAACGCTGACCCACAGTAAGGAAGAGGCACCCCGGCTTAAATAGCAGCACTAAGCCCTAGAGCTCAAAGACAAGGCACCAGGAGACCCAGGTGGAAAAGAGACGGTTGAGCGTCACCGAGCCACAAAAGTCCAGAACAAGAGAAGAGGATTGAGATGTTAGACTGCCCAAACAGAGGATGGGGAAATGCCTAAGGCCCATAGCAGATGTTATGCCTCGGGAGTGGGGACATCTAGCTGCATCGAGTCCCAGTTGCTGAGGAGCTATCAGTGTAAACCTGGGGAACTGCAAGCCCAGTCCATGCTCACTGCGCCCCGTTCGCCTTCTCCCTCCCAACCTCACCAGCCCTCCACGCCTCCCGACCCGGCCGGCGCCGCCCCATTCACCTTGTGGGGGTCCACCTAACCCCCACATAATGTTTTACCCAGACCAGTAAAGCTATGGGATAGAGACCACAGCACTGGTTTGATTCGGGGAGTGCTATACGCTTGTCTCGGGGAAGCTTGTGAAGTGTAGTCAGCTGCCGCGGATAAGCGTACAGGGAAACGTGCATCCTGGGACAGTTGGTATACCCCACCTCCAGTAATAAAAATTGAGATTCAGGGAACACTACTGAGGAGGCAGCAGGTGTAGTCCTCACTCCATACCCGTGCTCATAGGGAGGTACTTCCCACAGTTTGGAGACTTACTCCCAGTAGGAGGTTGGAGAAAGAGAGGGAATCCTGAGTATAGTGAGCATCCACAGTGACGTCAACCGCAGTCTTCTCTGAAATACCCCGATTATCTTCATTCCGACATGGTAGAATCGAAAAGGGAAAGGAGACAGCTTAAGGCCTTGGGGAACCTGAATACTGGCCCAAAGACCAGAGGGTTGCCTCGTAGGTAGGCAGACCGGCAGCTGAAAAGGAGGCCACCAAGGAGGGACTCAGAAAGCTTTGACCCTTCCCTAACGCTGCGAAACGGTAGAGGCAACAGACTGAGCCTAGAATCTGGCAGATTACCCCGGCAAGAGAATTTTGGATGGGACCAGGCTGAAGACCCAACATACAACAACATTAGAAGAGGTGACTGAAATAAGACTGAGTCCCGTGAGAGAAGACACAGGGACCAGACCCTACTTCATAATGAAGAAGACTCTCTTTACCGAGTTGCATCAGACAGAGCAGAGTTACAGCAGATCAGTACCATCAAAAACACCAGACCGCTGTATTAAGTCTTGCGCATGTCATCTTTTTGGGGCACTTGGGTAGAGAGACCCTAGCCGAGTCCTACGACGGTTCACCTGGCCTGGAGTACATGAAGAAGTGCGGAAATACTGTGCGTCCTGCCCAGAGTGTCAGCTGCACAGTCCCCATCCCCACCTGAGGGCACCTTTAGTACCCCTTCCATCATAGAGGTCCCCTTTGAGTGAATAGCCATGGACCTAGTGGGACCCCTGGAGAAGACGGCTCGGGGCCACCAGTATATACTTGTTGTTTTTGACTATGCTACTCGCTACCCAGAAGCCGTCCCCCAGCGGAACACAGCCTCTAAAACAATAGCCAAAGAGCTGGTGGGGATCTTTGTCCGAGTGGGGCTACCAAAGGAGATATTAACAGACCAAGGAACATCATTTATGTCAAAGCTAATGAAGGACCTCTGTACGCTGCTCCATATACATACCCTGAGAATTTCAGTCTACCATCCGCAGACTGATGGACTGGTAGACAGGTTTAACCGAACCCTCAAGGCTATGATACGAAAGGTGACAAGTCGGGATGGGAAGGATTGGGACATCCTACTAGCCTACCTTATGTTTGCTCCCCGGGAGGTACCTCAGGCCTCAACTGGGTTTTCCCCCTTCGAGTTATTATACGGGCGTCACCCTGTGGCATACTAGATATTGCCCAGAGATTTGGGAAGAGGAACCCAATAAGGTGAGAAATATAACAGAACATGTAATAAGGTGCGAGACCAGATAGCCCAGGTCACGCCTATTGTACGGGAACATTTGGAAAAGGCCCAGAAGGCCCAGAGAACCCAATACAATCGCCAGGCAAAAGTCCGACAGTTCCAACTAGGGGATTGGGTGATGATGTTGGTACCCACAGCAGAAAGCAAGCTTCTGGCCCAATGGCAGGGACCCTATGAGGTGGTTGAACCCATGGGGGAAATAACCTACAAGGTGCGGCAGCCAGGATGCTGAAAACAAGAAGAGATTTATTACATCAACCTTCCGAAACCCTGGCATGCACAAAAGGCATGCATAACTGTCCAAAAAGACCTAACCTAGGAAAACAAGCCTTCCAAACAGGTGACAGAGTCTCCTGATTTAACACCAGATCAGAAGAATGAGGTGTCTGAGATGATCTTCCGGAACCAAGATGTGTTCTCCACAAAACCGGGTCGAACAACCGAGACATATCACCAGATCGTCACGAACCCTGGGGCCAGAATAACAATGAGGGCCTATCAGGTGATAGTGGCCAAAAGGGAGGAAATAAAAGCAGAAGTAAAAAAAATGCTGGAGTTGGGGATCATTGAAGAATCCCAGTCAGTGGTCCAGCCCAATCATGCTGGTGCCCAAACCTGATGGCACCACAAGGTTTTCCAACAACTTCCGGCGACTAAACAAAGTATTCCAGTTTGACGCGTACCCCATACCTCGCATAGATGAGCTAGTGGACCGTCTGGGTAATGCCCGGTACTTGACTACCCTAGACTTGACAAAGGGGTACTGGCAGATTCCCCTTGCAGAATACGCAAAGGAAAAGACTGCATTCTCTACACCAGAGGGTCTTTTTCAATATACTGTACTCCTTTTTGGACTACATGGGGCCCCAGCTACTTTCCAGCACCTCATGGACAAGCTATTACACCCGCATAAGAGTTATGCTGCTGCCTACTTGGATGATGTGGTCCTTCATACCCCAGACTGGGAAACCTACCTAGAGAAGGTGGAGGCAGTCCCTGATACCTTCAGGTGAGCTGGCCTTACAGCAAACCCTGCCAAGTGCGCTGTAGGGTTTACGGAGGCCAAATATCTTGGCTACATTGTTGGAAAAGGTCTGGTAAAACCCCAAGTGAACAAGTTAGAGTCCATCCAAAATTGGCCCCGACCACGTAGCAAGAAACAAGTCCGGGCTTTCCTAGGTATAGTGGGGTATTACCGTCGATTTATTCCCCACTTTGCCACAAGGGCAAGCCCCCTGACAGATCTTGTGACAGTCCGTGCACCTGATCTGGTGAGAGGAAGCATTCACAGACCTACGGGCTGCCCTCTGCAGTAACCCCGTACTGATAGCCCCTGATTTCACCAAGGAATTTATCCTGCAGATGGATGCATTGGAAGTAGGGTTGGGGGCCGTTCTATCACAGATGGTCGGGGAGGAGGAACACCCAATTCTCTACCTCAGTAGGAAATTTCTTCTGAGGGAACAAAAATATGCAGTGGTGGAGAGAGAGTGCCTCACCGTAAAATGGGCCATGGAAGCATTGCGCTACTACTTGCTCGGGTGCAGATTTGTCCTCGTGACCCACCATGCCCCTCTTCAATGGATGCAGTGGAACAAGGAGAAGAACACAAGGGTGACCAGGTGGTTCTTATCCCTCCAACCTTTCCAGTTCCGTGTGCAACACAGAGCAGGGAGCCGTCATGGCAATGC
>NW_027425088.1:0-9459 GCF_003597395.2 Chelonoidis abingdonii
TCTCCATTCGATTTTCCGGAGGTGGGGCTTTCCCCACATCGACCTGTTTGCATCCAGAATGAACAGGAAATGCCAGGTGTTCTGCTCCCTACAGGGTCGCTCCCCGGGCTCCCTGTCGGACGCGTTCATGATTCCGTGGACGGGCCACCTCTGTTATGCCTTTCCACCATTTCCTCTCGTCCACCGAGTCCTGCTCAAGATCCGCAGGGACAAAGCCCGCCTTATTCTGATCGCGCCGGCTTGGCCGAGGCAGCACTGGTACTCTATGCTGCTCGACCTGTCCCTGTCAGACCCAATTCCCCTGCCACTCTGGCCGGACCTGATCACGTAAGACTTCGGCAGGCTGCACCACCCGGACCTGCAGTTCCTCCATCTGACAGCATGGCTCCTGTCTGGTTAAGCCAGTCGGAGTTGAGCTGTTCCACCACAGTACAACAGGTGTTGCTTGGAAGCAGAAAGCCCTCCACGTGCTCGACATACCTCGCAAAATGGAAGTGCTTCTGCCACTGGTGTGCCCAGCATGACCATTCTCCGCGTTCTGCATCAATCCCCACTATCCTGGACTATGTATGGTCTCTCAAAGAGCAGGGGTTGGCAATCTCCTCTCTGCGAGTCCACCTCGCGGCTATATCCACCTTCCATCCGGGGGAAGCTGGCAGTTCCGTTTTTTCCCTCCCTATAGTTTCCAGGTTCCTCAAAGGCTTGGAACAACTATACCCACAGGTCAAACCCCCTACCCCTACCTGGGACCTGAACCTGGTCTTAAACAGGCTCATGGGGCCCCCTTTTAAGCCTTTGGCCACATGCTCGCTACTGTACCTGTTCTGGAAAACAGCATTCCTAGTCGCTGTTACCTCGGCTAGACGAGCCTCAGAACTTCGTGCACTTACTGTGGATCCTCCATATACTGTGTTCCATAAGGACAAGGTACAGCTGCGATCGCACCTGGCGTTCCTTCCCAAGGTCGTCTCTGCCTTTCACGTTAACCAGGACATCTTTCTGCCAGTCTTCTTTCCAAAGCCGCATTCATTGCGACGAGAACAACAGCTCCATACTTTGGATGTCCGGAGGGCTCTCGCCTTCTACATCGAGAGGACCGAGCCCTTCCGGCGACCACCACAGCTATTTGTAGCGGTGGCAGAACGTATGAAGGGCATGGCAATCTCCTCCCAAAGTATCGTGTCTTGGGTTACATCATGTATTCAGACTTGCTATGATTTGGCTCAAGTCCAGACGGGCCATCTCTCCGCCCACTCTACGCGGGCTCAGGCCTCATCTGCTGCGTTCTTGGCCCATGTTCCCATACAGGAAATCTGTCGCGTGGCTACATGGTCTTCCATCCACACCTTTGCAGCCCATTACGCATTGGTCCAACAGTCTAGAGACGATGCCGCCTTCGGCTCAGCGGTCTTACATTCCGCAACATCTTGCTCTGACCCCACTGCCTAGGTAAGGCTTTGGAATCACCTAACTGGAATGGATATGAGCAATCACTCGACGAAGAAAAGACGGTTACTCACCTTTGTAACTGTTGTTCTTCGAGATGTGTTGCTCATATCCATTCCAAACCCGCCCTCCTTCCCCACTGTCGGAGTAGCCAGCAAGAAGGAACTGAAGGGTGGCCGGGTCGGCTGGGGTATATATCCGGCGCCATGGCAGCGCCACTCCAGGGGCAACCTGCCGGCCCACCGAGTGTTGCTAGGGTAAAAGTTTCTCCGACGAACGTACACGCGGTGCGCACACACCTAACTGGAATGGATATGAGCAACCAAACACTCTCAAGAGAACAACAGTTACAAAGTGAGTAACCGTCTTTTCCTTTTTTGATCTTGAATCAAAAGCTCTAGCAATAGACAAGACTTGTTTTGCTGACATTCCCAAAGCCCTGAGCAAACACCTCCCCTTCTACCTCTAAAACAATGCCCGGCTGCATTTCAAAGCTCTGTTCATTTGGCCAGATCACTTCCTAACCAGTCTCTAAATTCATCCCTCTAGATTAGAGTCAGTCTGGGAGGTAATTAAACTCTTTCTGGCCCACTCCACCTTTCAATGAGATATGGATCAGACTCATAACGTCACAGGGGATATGATCACGGACTGATGTGGAGAAAGTGAATAAGGAAATGTTATTTTACTCGTAACACAAGAACTAGGGGTTCACCAAATGAATTAATAGGCAGCAGGTTTAAACACAATCACAAAGGAAAAGTATTTCACACAATGCACAGTCATGACCGCCTGGGAACTTTCTTGCAAGAGGTATAGTTGTGAAGGCCGAGACTATAAAGGGTCTCAAAAACTAGAATTAGGTAAGTTCATCTGGAGGTTAGGTCCATCAGTCGTGGCTATTAGCACAGTATGGCAGGAGATGGTCCTGTCTGTCCTGCGGACATGGCGACACGGAGGTAGCCTCTGTTTTGTCATATGACCGTTTTTTCAGCTGGTATGCGGCCGTGGGCGACAGAAGCCGCGCGGAGCGGTCGGGGAGGTCACAGGAGCTGCGATGATTCCGGCAGCGTGTTCTCCCGTTGCCAGGGCTGTCCCTCTGGCTGGTACCTTCGCAGATTAGCCACTGTTGAGGAGGACAGTTTACTGGGCTAGATGGACCTTTGTCCTGACCCCAGTCTGGCCGTTCTTATGACAGGGCCGGCTCTAGCCATTTCGCCGCCCGAAGCACGGCACGGGGGTGCTCTGCAAACTCACTGGTCCTGCAGCTCCGGTGATCTCCTGCAGACGTGGCTGCGGGAGGTCCGCTGGTCCGTCCACGCTCGGTGGACCTCCACAAGGCGTGCCTAGCGGATGTATTTTTTACTCCACCGGATGCCGCGGGGACCAGTGGACCTCTGCAGGCACGCCTGTGAGAGGTCCACCGGAGCCGCCTGCCGCCCTCCCGGCACATCCAGCAGAGCACCCCCGCGACACGGCGCGGGGGCTTTTGGCGTGCTGGGCCCTGGAGCCGGACCTGCTTATGACTCAGAATTACTGCACTGGCCACGCTGGGCATCGTGGGTGGATTTTGGCTCCTTTCTCATGGTGAACGAAGAGTTTTTCGTTTGTTGAAATCATTCCCCAGTACTTACATCAGGAAATACTGCGTGGGTGGTGCCACTGCATAGATTCAAAACTCAGGTCCAGGACACCCAGTCATGATGATACTGTTTCTGTTCCCTGATTGGATGAGCCAGGCTTTTGGTTCAGTTCATTGAGCCCAGCTGCAGAGCTTAGATTCAGCCCTGAGTCTCCCCAAAGTTGGGTTTCAGATCTGGGGCTCCAGCATGGGCCTAATGTGTTCCCCTCTGGGAGCTGCACCCCCCACTTGGACTAATTTCTCCATTCCAGACACTAACAGAGACCTGGGTTTGTTCCCTACTCCACAACAGATTCCTGTGTAGCTTTGGGGGAGTGAACAGAGCTAACAGAACGGGGAGGGACAGATCATTAGTGAATATTCCTACGCCAGTGTAGGAATCCCTGGTACGCTGTGAACACGACCACACAGCTCTGCTCGCCCCGTCACAAGAAGATCTATTAAGAACTGGAAGACAACACACAGGGCAACAAAGCTGAGGAAGAGATGGACCAGCTTCTGTTACAGAAGAGATTAACGATGGGTACAGTTCAGCTGCTTGCAAGACGGACACTAAGGGAAGGGGAGGGGGCGACTTGACAGAGGACTATAAACCCATGAACTGGTGTGGAGGAAGTGAACAGGGAAGCGTTCTTTTACCCTTCACGTAACACCAGGCATCACCCAACAATGACATAGTATAAGCAGCAGGTTTAAAACAAACAAAGGAAGTATTCTTCACACAATGCCCAGTTCAAACCTGTTGGAACTCCTTGTCAGAGGGTGTTGTGAAGGCCAAGATCATAACAGGGTTCAAAACAAGAGCTAGATAAAATTCCTGGAGGATAGATCCACAAAGGCTATTAGCCAGGATGAGCGGGGGGGATGTGTCCCTACACTCTGTTTGCTAGAAGCTGGGGAATGGGCGACAGGGGATGGATCACTGGCATGCCGATGTCCGTTCTGTTCATTCCCTGCTGGGCACCTGGCATTGGCCACTGTCGCCGGGACAGTCGAATCCTGGGGAAATGGAACCTTTGGTCATGACCCAGGCTGGTCTGCTCCTATGAGCCTCTGAATGTGGTGTGCGCCTTGGTGCCACCTGTACCATGAGGGGCACAGCCCCAGGCATGATGCTGAGAATATGGAATGGTTTGGGCGTTGAGGCAGTGCCCAGATACTAATGTGTACGCGGGCTGGACTCCAGCTGCGCGGCAGCTCCGTCCCTTTCGTCCCTAAAGCGCTGCGCGGCGTCTCAGCCAGTCCCCGCTGCTTTCTGAAGCTAGAGGGCCGGGTCCCCTGGGAGCCCACTAAGAGACCTCCATACGACTTCTCCGAGCGAGCTCAAACCTTTCAGGATTGCTGCCTTTGCTCTTTCCTCCGAGGATTACCTAGCTTTGTGGAACCAGCAGTCCGATGGTGCTTGGGACTGCGTGGGGCAGACCCGGAACCCCAGCGCATCTGGGTCAAGAGCGGAACCCACGCGCCAGCCCCCCAGGGCGTGCTCTGCTTCAGCATAGATACTGCCCAGGGTTCCTGGCAGTGGCCTGCGACTAGGCAGCGCCACCCCAAGGCACTTATAGCCGGGGGCTCGATGGCAGAGCCTAGTATGCTGTGCCCAGGCCAGGCGTGACCCCCACGTTGGTTGTGGACGAGAACCCCCCTGCTCCGACTGTAGCCTCGGCAGGGTGCAACAAGGGGCGCTGCAGGGCAGGGGGGGCGGCGCCCACCTGCCCCCTGGTCAGCCGCAGCCCCCACCGCCGGGCCCGATTCCGGCGGCCGGGCAAGCGCCTTTGCGTCTGTGCGAGCTGGGTGCGCGCGCGCAGGGGCCCGGCGCTAGCGCCGGGAGGTAGTCAGGAGCCGGGGCTTGGGGTATTGTGGCTGCGCGTTGATGGATGGGGGTGCGGGGCCCGTGGATAGCTCACGCATTTCGCTCGCCACCGAGCCCGGCGCTCAGACGCAGCCGCTGCTGGCTGCGGAGGGCGCTCGGTGGCGGGAGGCAGTCCAGCTCCTGGGCCGCGTCCCCGTCCGGTCCGGTCCCCGGTATTGTGCCCGTCCGGCAGTGCGTGTGCCAGCCGGCGCCTGGCTCCTGGCCTGGGCGGCTGCGTGGGTGCGGGCGGGCCACCGGTGCCCCATAGACGGGTATGTCGGGCTCTGCACGCTGCAACGGCGGCATCCACCGACTCGGACTGACCTCCTCTCTCGGGGCAACTCCCAGAGGTCCTGGGCGTCGGCCCTCAAAACAAGTCTTCCCGAAGACGACGGAGCGCGATCGTGGAGTGCGGGACCTCTATCCGCGCCCCGCATGATGTAGCCCGTTAGGGGCGCGTTCCTACCATGTGGTCTTCCCCCCTTCCCCGTGGGATGCAGACCACATCTGTCATTCCTTGGTCTTGGCCTGGGTTGATGTGTTCAATGTAAAGTACACCGTCGTGGTTATCGGCTATCATGTCGGCGTGGAGCCCCTGGCCTTTCTGCGCTGTCTCGTCCACGCGGTCCCTATCTCAGCCTGGCTTCTTCACACGCTGCACGTCGCCCGCGCCCGCGCCATGTGTTGGCGCCGCCAGGAGTAGGGCTGGATTCGATCGGGCACCCCCCAGTGTGTGGGGGGTTAGGGCTAGGTGCTGGGATCGATTCCCCCCTCCCATTGTGTTGGGTAGGGCTAGGGAGCTGGATCGGCTATCCCCCCAGCCTCGCCGCGGTTCTGTGTGCCTAGGGCATGGGTCGATCCCCATGGGTATGCGCTCTCCGGCGAGCGTCCTATAGCTAGTGCTAAATGTGATACCGCGATCAGCTAGACATATTCCGGAGTTGGTACACTGCGGGCATGACACGAGCTCGGTGCGATCGTATGAGCCACGCTCCACATTGCTTGGAAGGCTAGGGACCTGGGGCTACGTGTGAGTGACCCTAATGTTTGTTATGTGTGCTAATGCTCACTGCTGGCATCGACTCCCGTGTGGAAGCCGATTGGTGCCATACCACTGCACTCGCTAACGCCGAGCTGATCGACTGCCCCGGCCCCCATAATGCGTGTGGCGTGTCCCGTTTAGCGTAGGCAGTTCCCCTTGCCGTCTATCAAGTGCTCCGGTCGCATGACATGGCTGACATGCCTATCATTCTGTGGCTCCGGGATCGCATCCCTCCTGTCATGTGTGGGTAGGGCTGGGGCTGGGTGATGGTCGCCGGATGTCGCCTGGGATGCTGTTGAGGCGTGCTGTCAATCGGACGGGATTCAGCGCGGGTGGCGGGGGCGGCCCTGTCTAGTTGAGCGAGGTCGCACTCTAGACAGCGGCTACCCGCCCTGCTTCGTGAGGCCTCGACAGGTCGAGCGGGCTGCGGCGGTCGCACTTACAACAGAGGTGGGTGGATCGCGAGATCGCTCGAGCTGTGATTTTGTCGTTGAAGCTTGCCTGGCGCGTGCTCTACGCCCTTGTCTCGTCGATTCTCGCGAGTCTGGGGGTCCTCTGCTCCAGTCCAGCTCACGCGCTCGACCTCTGGCGCCGTGTGTCTGCAGCGGACGACCTGGTGCGCGACATTGTAGGCGCATGGATCGGACGCGCTACCCTCCGCCCGCACGCGTGAGGCGATACTCCCGCGACTTCTCTTCTAGCGGGCGCACACACTGGGGACCGCACCTGGTGCGAGATGCCGGCGGAGCCGCCGCGAGCGGCGACCGCGTCGCCCTGCGTATGTCTGGCGGGCTCCCACCGCTGCGCGCCAGTGAGTCCCTCGCGGAAGCACCGCTCGCTGGTCCCGCGCGCCAGGAGTCAGTGCCCACGCACTTTGCTCCGCGTGGAGGACTGGCTGGCGGCGTGGTCACGGAGGCTCCCGCGGACCCAGCGCGAGAGCTGCCGAGATTCACACATGTTTCCTCGTCTCTCAACCCTGCGACCGATGCGCGGGGAGCGGACTTGCGTGTGTTCGAACCGCAGGCAGCCGTCTTTCCCCCTGGTCGCTTCGCCCGGGGCCCCCAGCGGAGCATCCGCGACACGGGGTTCCCCCGCGCACTATCGGCGACAAGACCACCTCTGGTGATCAGCGGCAGCCCGGGGCCAGCAGCGACTGGGGCGATGGACGGCTTGCGTCGGAGCGGGGGTCACCCGCTCAGACGGTTTTGCAGGCCAGCGCGAGAATCTAGACGGGCCTCTGCACGATGCGTTCGACACCGCGGTGCCACATCCCTGCGCAGTGTCTGCCGAGGCTCCGCGAGACGCCGCGTCGGGTCTCGTCCGGCCGCGAACGGAGCAGGCCGCGCCCCCAGCGAATGCCCCGCAGTACTCGTGTATGCCCCGTACGCCTCCGACGGCCCCCCCCTCACTGGTCCCGTCTCGCCCGCCCTCCGCGCCCGCCTCTCCGCAACAGCGCTGGGTTCCTGGGCGAGCCCCGCCGGGGGAAGGGGCGGGCTGGCGTCATAGCTGGGGCAGGCGGCTGATGTACTGCGAGCCGCTCTACACCGTAGTCACCTACGCTCTGTGCCCGCCCTCCCGATCCCCACGCTTCGCGCGGACCCATCTACAGCCATGGCTCCGTGTCCGACCTCCCCTAGCCTGGCTCTTGCAGGCGGTCTGCGAATCTCGCCTCTCTGGAGTTCCAGCCCGACGGAGCCACCCCCCAGATGTGAACCCCGTGTGAGAGGGGTGCCTGCCAGGCCTTGGGGTGGGCAACCGTCGCCTGGGCCGCGAACATGCATGCGTCTCATGGCCTTGGCCGGTCTGATGGTCATGCTGGACATCCTAGTATCCTGGTGCCGGGGAAGGGGCAGGGCTGAGTCTGCTGGGGCGGGGGGTGAGTCTGCACCCTAGTCACCTGCTGTGCCCGCCCCCCACCCCAGCTCCCAGGGACCCCATCCTGACCAGCGGCTCCTGTGCGAACTCCACCCTAGGCTCTTGCAGCTCTGCTAGTCTGTCTGAGGTTCCAGCCCCGGGCCCCCACCCAGGATGTGAACCCCCGTGAGAGGGGGGCGGGGACGGGAGCATGAACTCTCTGCTTGGCCGGTTAGTACCATCCTAGACCTGGTGTTCTGCAGCCTTACCCTGCTGACTGCCTCCAGCTGGGCCTGCTCAGCTGCTCCCACTTAGCCAGGTGGCCAGGCAACCCCACTGGGGAGCTAAGTCTGTTTCAGGCAGAGGAGACTCATTTCTGCTGAATGCACTAGGGTAAGCCCTGCCCTGGGGTAAGCCAGTGGAGCTCGGCTAAGGATGACTCTGGCAAGCGTGGCAGGGAGATTTGTAAAGTGGATGGAAACGTGAATGGCCAGACTGGGTCAGACCAAAGGTCCATCTAGCCCAGTGTCCTGTCCACTGACAGTGGCCAATGCCAGGTGCCCCAGAGAGAATGAACAGAACAGGGAATCATCGAGTGATCCAGCCCCTGTCACCCATTCCCAGCTTCTGGCAAACAGAGGCTAGGGACACCATCCCTGCCCAGCCTGGCTAATAGCCACTGATGGACCTGTCCTCCAGGAACTTACCTAGTTCTTCTTTGAACCCTGTTATAGTCTTGGCCTTCACCATATCCTTTGGCAAAGAGCTCCCTGGGCTGACGGTAAGTGCATTGGGTGAAGAAATATTTCCTTGTGTTCGTTTTAAACCTGCTGCCTAGTAATGTCATTTGGTGACTCCTAGTTCTTATGCATCAGCTGCGGGTGCCAGGCTCCCAGGAAATGGGTGTCTTGGGGCCAGGCCCGTCCTTAGCCATAGGCAGAACAGGCAGCCGCCTAGGGCACCATTAAGTCTGGGGGCACCGCTCTGCAAGAGCCTGAACAGACTGGAAGCAGTGGAGCGTGTAAGAGCAAGGCTGCTGGGTCCAAGAGAGAGATAAATGCAGCACAGTCTGAGGCGGGGGGATTGGCTGCTGGGGTCTCTGGGAAGGGGTGAGGGAAGGAAATCACCTGTAGGGTGACCAGATGTCCCGATTTTTTAGGGAGAGTCCCGATTTTGGGGTCTTTTTCTTATATAGGCTCCTATTCCCTCCCACCCCCATTCCGGTTTTTCACACTTGATGTCTGGTCACCCTAAGTGGTGGTAATTGGTACGTATATAAGACAAAGCCCCAAATATTGGGACTGGCCCTATAAAATCAGGACATCTGGATCTGGACACCCTAGCTGGAAAGCGTGTCTCTCCCCTGAGCTGGCACTGATCAGTCTCATCCCGGGGGAGCTGCACAGGGCAGGATGAGCTGCTGTGGCTTCATAGGTGCCTTGTCCCTGAGATCAGATGCTGTCCTAATTTCACCATGGTCAGTTGGGCTGGTGGTGATGCCTACTGGCATGTGATCGGACCTGAGGGTTTGCTGCTGCTATTGCCACTCTGCACCCCAAGAGGTGGATTTTGGGGTCCTGCAGTTTTCCACCTATCTCCTCCTCTACTGCAGCTGTTGGACCAGCA
>NW_027425089.1:0-6691 GCF_003597395.2 Chelonoidis abingdonii
CACTGAAAGTCTAAACTCTTCAGAGCGTCCATCACTGACCTTCAGTACTCTGATGACTGTGCCATCCTTGCGCACGCTGAGAATGACCTTCAGTCCACGCTGAAATTTTTTGCACAAGTTTACCAAAGCCTAACACTCTCACTCAGTATCAAGAAAACTAATGTGCTCCATCAGCCTGCTTCAGGCCTTCCACATGAGCCGCCACAAATCACCATTGAGGGGCAGACTTTGGAGAGATTGAGGACTTCTATTACCTCAGTAGCCAACTTTCTCAAAATGCTAACACTGACAGTGAGATCCAGCACAGGATCCATTGTGCAAGTGGTTCCTTTGGGAAACTGCTCTGGTGCCTTTTCACAGACCGTGACCTACAGCAGGACACCAAGATCCAGGTCGATAAGACAATTGTTATTCCTACTCTCCTTTATAGATGCAAAACCTGGGTGACCTATCGACAGCACCTCAAGAGTCTGGAGAGGTACCACCAACGATGTCGCTGGAAGATCCTTTGCATCAAGTGGGAAGATCACTACACTAGCACCAACCTCCTCATTGAAGCCAATGTCACCAGCATTGAAGCAATGATCTTCACTCACCAACTCTGCTGGGCTGAACATTGTGTGTAGATGCCAGACTCTTGCCGCCCAAAACAAACCCTCTACTCTTAGCTCACCCATGGTTAGAGATCCTGTGGTAGTCAGAGGAAACTCTACAAAGACACACTGAAAGTGTATCTCAAGAAAAGTCATGTAGACAGCCCAAGCTGGGAGAAGCGAGCAACCAACCAATCTCAATGACACTTCATGCTCCATCAGGCAGTGGCCTACTTCAAGAAGAAGTGCCTTGACCTCAAGGTTGAAAAGAGAGAGAGAAGGAAAGAAAGAAAAAGAAGTTTCTCCCAGCAGGCAACTGACCTATCAGGAAATATCTGTACCTACTGCGGGCAGATCTACGGTTCCAGGATCAGACTCCTGAGCTGTCTCAGGACCTGTATGTAAATCTGTGGTAGAGATCATCCTCGAATGGAGGGGTCGCCGATGGTGGCGATGATACTGCTGCAACCAATGAAGATGTGGGCCTACAGACAGCAGCCTCTTTCACTGTGCATCTCTGATTCACTCCCTGGCCACCATCCAGCGTGTGCATGGATTGAGGCAGGGACCTTAGCAAAGAAGAATGTTTTGGTGAAGTCTGGTATTAATCCAATCAGAAATGAAATCTGAAAGATGAATAAGAGTACGTTGAGAGAGACAAGGTGTCTCTGTAGGATCAAAAGTTTGTCTCTCTCCAACAGTAATGGGTCCAATAAAAGATATTATCTCACCCACCCTGTCTCTCAAATATCCTGGGACTAACATGGCTACAACAACACTGCTTATAAGAAGTCAACTGTCATTTTTTGGAAAGTTTTCTACTATTGTGTCAGGACAGCATCTCTCAAAAATTGCTTGATGCAGAAACATCACAGCTCCTGTATAAAGAACAAGAGTACTTGTGGAAACTTAGAGACTAACAAATTTATTTGAGCATAAGCTTTCGTGGCTACAGTCCACTTCATCAGATGCATAGAATGGAACACACACAAAGAGGCAGGAGCTATCCGCCTCACTACCTGAGGAGAAAAGTCATTAGCCTGCCAGCCAAGGCAGTCACCAGGGATTAAGCTCTGTCTCCCCGGCCAAGGGGGACTGTGGAAGAGACCTAGGAACCTCCGGCAACTGAGGTAACTGGGTCCCTGAAGTTCAGAGACATTGTGGGGTTCAGTCTCAACAAACTTGCAGCTGCCCCACGTGAAGGAGACTGGGACCGCAGCAGGAGGCCACTCAAGATATACGAGAGGGCGCTATGGAATACAAGCCGCCAGCGAATGAGACTAAAGGGGTCATGCCCCAAACAAAAGGGACAGGGGTAGAAACTAGCCCGGGGCAGGGAATTTAGATCCCTGCTGGGAGACCTCCCCTATTCAAGGGTAGATGCATGCAGGACCCTGGCCTGTGAGCTGGGTGGAGAGGGAGGGCCTGGGTTTCCCTTCCCCACTGCCTAAAATACTGAGGCAACTTAACCTGGAAAACAAGGGGCTGGAGGTCAGACGCAGCAACCAGTAGGTCGCCTGCCCCTTCAAGCGCCCTGTTACAAACCTGAACTTTTTTCCCACTGCAAGTTGCAGCTCCAGCTGAGTTGCAGGCGCAGTTTTACAGAAAGGTGCACAGAAGGGACTTTTGCTCTCATACCATGTTTGTGAGCAGCTCCCTCCTCCTGGTGAGGCTCAGAGGAGAGGGACTCCCTGCTGTGCACTTGCTAGGTGTGCAGCACAAGGCATTGCAGTTGTTATTACCAGGTTAGGGAATTTACATTGGTGAAGATCAATCTGTTTTCTTGAGTGTTTCCAAGTCCCGACAATGAATCTTTGTAAAGTTCCCGCCCACACCACATATTTTATTTTTAAAAAATACTAAGGAATTATATACAATCCCTCCCCCCATGTCAAGAGTGTATTGATGTTTGTAACTGAAACACTCAAAATCCAGGAAAGGGTTGAGATTAAACACTGCCCTGAGCTCCCACTGCCAGGGGGAGCCACTAAAACTTTTGGAACTATGGTAAAATATTCTCTCTTCCTTGTGCTATATTCAGAGGAATATATTATTCCTACTAAATGTTAAGAAAAGAGAAGTTAAAAATAAAACTTATAATGAGTCTGTAGCTGTAATGTTAACTACTGAGTCACACAAATGTCTCCATAATATGATATGCCTGTGATGTGTAGGGTTGAGGTATATTTTTGGCTGAGCTCTCTATGCTATGCTGGATCCACTGTGTATCAGAGGTTTTAAAATTTCTATTACTAGTTGATCCAAAATGTGAGAAGTAACAGAGCAGACAGGGGAGTGCCCTTGGCTAAATCTAATTCTGGCCAAGCTGAGAGAATCCCCCCATTCCTTGGTCACTTTATGAGGGTGGCAAAAGGGATACATAAATACCTCACCCTCTGTACCTCTGCAGTTGGGTGTCTGGGTCTGGTTTGGCATGAGAGTAACATTTTCAAAAGTGCCTCAGCAACTAAGGAGCCTAAGTGACTTTTTCCTTTTCCATTTTCTCTCGTATCTGCATTTTTAGAGGGAAAGAAGAATGTGGCACTGAAACAACTGGAAATGAGATAATGAAATGCTTCACAGTCACACAAGGGGCTCCTTAGTGGCCAGTGACATGAACAGTAATAATTACAACTCAGAAATAACATCATTACAGGGACTTTCTCTGGTTTTTGTTCATTTCTCATTAAGGTCATAGGCATAGAACCAGTTAGGCGTACGTAGTCAGGTTTTCAGTGTAGGGGGAGCAAACACAAAAAAGGCACCCTCCCTTGGCCATGCCCCCTTGGCTCCTCCTCTGGCCATGCCCCCAAACCAGACCCCCTACCCCGCTCATCTTCTTTCCTGCACTGCCCACTTGTCCCCAGCCTGCTCCCAGTACTCGGCGTGCTCCACACGGGGCTCGCCAGCCAGGCAGGCCTTAAAGGCACAGGAGCGGCCTTTTGCCCCCTCCCCCCGCCACATTAGCAAGGGGGGGGTAGGGCTGCGAGCGCTTGGCTGCTGAGCTGTGAGCGAGGAGCTGGGCCCTTCGCTCCTCCACCCGTGTCTGCCAACCCCGCATGGCTCCCTCTGGCCGTGCTTGTTGTAGCGCCGGCTGGCAGGCACCGCTTTACATGCCTGCCACCTGAGGGAAAGCGACTGCTTCACTGAACCCTGCTAGCTATGCTACTGCATACAACACTCCTCTGGGTTCAAACCGTTTTTGCCTCAGGGGATTTTGCCTTTCAGGACTGAGCTGGCTGATTCTTACCTGAACAGGTCACTCCAGCATCCTCTCTTCATGATAACAGTTATGCACGTTCCATCCCCTGTTCCTGCAGTGCCAGAGAGCAGACTCGGTACCATCACAGGAAACATCATCCAGCCAAATTGGTCCAGATCCTGCTCCAAAATGAGCATTACGATGGGCACTGACAGCAGCTCCACATCCCAACTGCTTACAAAACAACTCCAGCATTTGCCATGTCCCATTCATCATGACACACCGTCCCCCACTGATCTTGGTGTTTAACCTCCACTCTCCCAGCACAGGGGCTGCCTCCATTCACCAGCCTCAGCTCATCAGCACCTGCAAAGAGAGACACAGAGCAGGGTCAGAGCGAGCAGGGAGCCCCTCCCCAGCATTATCACAGCAGAGTCCGCGCCTGGCAGCAGGGGATCCAAGCCCAGAGCCAGGAGAATGGGACATGCCCAGAGCTGCCTCATGGCACCACCTTCTCATGTCTCAGGGCCTCACACTCAGGGCTGTCAGTGCTGCAGCTCTCGCTATTTTTACCCCACTCTGGTGATTTGGGGTGTTTTTTTTACTGTCCCAGGAGAACACGATGAAAGGCACCAACTCATGGATTTTCCCTTATTCCAAATGGTGCCATCTCCTGTCACTGTCACTGGGGCTGAAGCCAGCGAGATGGCAGGGAGAGGGTCTGCAGTGGGGATAACAGAGGGGCAGGAGAGAGGGTCAGGAGGGAGGGAGGGGACAGGGATCTGAAATTGGGGCAGGAGGGAGGAGTGGAGATGGAGCACAGGGTGATCTGGAGGGAGTGCAGGGAGCATGGGGCTGGAGGGGGTTATTGAGCCGTGGCCAGAAGGGAAGGGAGGAGAAGGGGGTCTGCATGGAGAGTGGAGAGAGGAGGGGGTCTGGAGTGGGGGACAGAAGTGAGAAGTGAGGAGGGGGTGAGGAATTGGGCAGGAGGGAGAGAGAAAGACGCATGGAGAGAAGAGGGGGCTCTAAAAGGGCAGGAGGAGGTGGGGTGGGGAAGGGTGATCATGTGTAAGGGGAGGAGTGAGGGGGCCTGAAGCAGAGCAGCAAAAGAGTGAGGAGGGGGGGGTGTGGAGCAGAGGACGGGAGGGAGGGGAAGTAGCCTGGAACAGGGGTACATGAGGGAGTATTGGGGAGGATGGTGGAGTCAGGATGGAGTAGGGGGGTGGTCTGGTGCCAGTGGACAGGAGGTAGGGAAGTTCTGGAGCAGGGGGACAGGAGGTAGTATTGGAGTGGGGAATGGAGTGTGGAGTAGGCAGGGGATGGGATCAGGAGTGGGAGGGGGCAGGAGTGAAGGAGAGATGGGGAGGAGAAGGAGGGGGCTCTAGAACAGGGGCACTGCTTCCCAGTCTCAGGCAGAGATGTTGTGGGGGGTGAAGGAAGCAAGGGAAGTGTTACTGTTTGCAAAAGGCTAAACCAATCCTGTCGTGTTACAGTGATATAATTTCTATGAATGATTAATGTCAGGTCAGAGTGAAGGTCTCCAGTATCTCTGTCTGTAACTCACCCCTGACCAGTAACAGAAGTTCTGTGTGTGAGTAGGAACCATGCTGCATTAATTAGCTCAGTGCCTGTCAACTATTTCTCAGTCAGTCCCTCTGTCTGAGGAACTGAACCAGGAGAGGGAGCGAAGGCAGTGCTGGGCAATGGATGGCAGATCCTGTCTCAGGGGTGAGAGGAGGGTAAGCGCAGTCTTCAGCTGAGCAGCCAGGGGAGTTGTGCAGTTTGGGTGCATTAAATGGTGACTTTTCAGCCTGCGATTCTCACCCCCACTCTGGCAGAGGAGTAGAGGGGTGCTTTCTCAAGTCCATAGACAGACTGAGTAACATCACTGGATGGTTTTTCTAACTTCGTAATTTTTGTTCTGTGGAGCTTGGCATTACAGCCTCATGCTCCCTACTGGAGCGTCTTCTCCCCACCTGCTTCACGCATTTCCCTCTTCCACTGGTCTCTTCCTACCCTCCTCTCTTGGGGTCTGCCCCCTCCTCTTCTCCTCTTTCTACCTGGCCACTCTGCCCTGCATTTACAGGCTGTTCCTTTCCCAGATGAGCAACAAACTCTGCCCCTACTCCTGCCATTGGCTTTTCTCCCAGTAGCTCTGAGTTCCACTCCCTGCCCCCAGTTGTCTCTATGCTTTTGCATTTCTGGGGGTTGTGGAGAGGCAAAGCTGCTGCTGGGAGAGAGGCAGTTCACAGGGAATGTGAGGAGGGGCCACTGCCTTTCACACAGTCCTTGGATATTGCCTGGGAGAACTGGCCCCCAGGACAGGGTGTGAAGAGCCAGGACTGTCCCTGTGACTGGGAGCAAGTACGGGCATTGTTACAATGCCCATGAGTTACGGCTCCATAGAGAGTTCCACTGTGGGGTGACCAGATAGCAAGTGTGAAAAATTGGGACAGGGTGGGGAGTAATAGGAGCCCATATACAAAAAAGCCCAAATATCAGGACTGTCCCTATATAATCAGGACATCTGGTCATCCTATTCCACTGTGACCCCTGGAACAGGCTGGCTCAGGGACAGCATGTTTATGGAGCCGCCATGGAGGTCAGAGAACAGTGCAGTTCACACCAGTACTTGTGAACCTGCTCCTTTAATGCCAAGCAAACACAAAATGCTCACTTTGCTGCAATCTACAGGGACATTTATTCAGGTACGGCTCACTTCAGTGCTGTCCCACAGGCAACCCATGGGGTCCAGTCTGCACTAAGGGAAAAAAGGGTTTTTTTTTCAATGGAGTTAACTCAGTGATGTTCACTCGCAGCAGCACCCAAGGCTGTAACACTGCTCTAACTAAGAAGAGTACCCAGAAGTCACCTCCTACAGGACAGGCCCAACAAA
>NW_027425090.1:0-1310 GCF_003597395.2 Chelonoidis abingdonii
CTTATTATTAATCCCTAAGTGCATGACCTTGCACTTTTCACTATTCTTTCTGTTGCCATTTGTCCCATGGTCCTTCCTTGAAAGAAGCTGCTCCGGTTCTGCACACAATATTCAATAAAGGCCTATTTCTCCCCCCTTTGGATTTTTGGCTGTCATGGCACCAGGCTCTGGATTCTGACAGGCCCACCAGCAATGCTGAGCTAATGTCCCCTTCCCCTGCCACCACAGCTGCTTCATTAAGCCCCATGAATCATTACCTCAGTCTCACAATCTATTTCAGAACTCTCCCTGAAGTGGGCCAGTGTCCGCCTGCTTGGGCCTGCTATTCCCCCTGGGAAGGGAACTAAGCATGTTCCTGTTTGGATCAGAGAAGAGGAGCCAGCTACTGTTGTTGTTAGTGAGGGTTCTCACAGTGACCCAGCTTAAACCATAGGTCTGGTCCTCTCCTCCCTACAATCATAGTGTAGGACTGGAGGGAACCGCAAGAGGTCATCTAGTCCAGTCCCCTGCTCTGAGGCAGGACTAAGTATTATCTAGACCATCCCTGACAGGTGTTTGTCCAACCTGCTCTTAAAAACCTCCAGAGACAGATTCCACAGCCTCCCTAGGTAATTTGATCCAGTGCTTAACCTTCCTGACAGAAAGATTTTCCTAATGTCTAACCTAAATCTCCCTTGCTTTTGCCTTCAGAGGCTGTAGTGCAGTTGTTCCCAAACGACCCCTTTGGCATCTTACTAAGTGTCCTCGACCCCAATCATTCTGGTGTGACTAGAACACCTGGCCAGTTTTGAGCTCTCATGCATGGTGTCTGAGAGGTCATGCTGTGTGGAGGATGCCATCTGGAGAACAAAAATGATGTCCTCCGTGCAGCAAAAATGCAGGAATGCTGTTCTGGCGTATTCTGACCCTGGCTCAAGGCATGGATCCCCAAGGGCTGGGGACCCCATTTTGGCACCCTCTGTGCTAGTGGAGGGTTTACTATGGACAAGAAGCTGGATATGAGTCAGCAGTGTACCCTTATTGCCAAGAAGGCCAGTGGCATACTGGGCTGCATTAATAGGATGATTGCCAGCAGATTGAGGGAAGTTACTATTCCCCTCTTTTCGTTACTGGTGAGGCCACACTTCGTGTATTGCATTCAGTTTTGGTCCCCCACTACAGAAGGGATGTGGACAAATTGGAGAGAGTCCAGCGGAGGCCAATGGAAATGATTAGGGGGCTGGGGCACATGACTTGTGAGGAGAGGCTGAGGGAACTGGGCTTATTTAGTCTGCAGAAGAGAAGAGCGAGGGGGGTTTGCTAGCAGCCTT
>NW_027425090.1:4928-6933 GCF_003597395.2 Chelonoidis abingdonii
GGACCATGTCATGAAGCTGTGTGTTTCTCACTCAGTCCCCACTTCTCTCCCCTATGGCCATGTAATCCTTCCATGGACTTAGACCCCTTTATTTCTCCATTATCTCTGCCAGTGTTCCTCCTGGCTCTGCCTTGTTTTCCTCAGGTAGCAGCTTGCAAGCCTAAACTGCATTTAAGCATGTGTCTTGCTCACACAGATCCAGTGGAAGCACAGACAAGGCCTCTATGCCCCGCCCCCCCCCATCTCTCCCTCCCCTGTCTACCTTCATATATACACATCGCCAGTCACCGTGGTAGTTAGACATCATCTATGTCCCTTCTGTCTCTATCTCGGCCTATGTCATCCCCCCCCGGCCTCAAGCTGCTGGGATCCGACAGGTGCATTCCCACAGCTGCAGCGCTCTCCCCTCCGTAGGACTCTCACCTGTCAGCATGCCAGCGGTCAGGTACAGCTCAATAATGTTGGTGGTGAAGGAGGCTAGGATCATACCGGATGACGCCAGGAGACCACCGACAAGCATCACAGGCCGGCACCCAAACTGGTTCACCATGATGCTGCTCACAGGCCCTGAATGGAAGTTGAGCAGCCAGAGAGAGAACCAGAGAAAACAAGACATTAGGGCAGCTACAACTGAGAGACTGCTCCACACGCCTGCAGCACGTGAATGCAGAATGCTGAGGTCAAAGGAAAGCTCCCTCCCTCACCATCAGCTCTGCTCTGGAGGTCGACCGTCAACTCTAGGGTCCAGACAGAGTAACCCTGGCTCCACACTGCCACAAGGGAGACCTGGCTTTGAGGCCTTCTTTCCATGGGGCAAAAAGAGACTTGGTGTAACATGGAGACAGCTACACTCCGTTTCAGTGAGGGCAGCTAAAGGGCAGAGAGGGACCTTCCCTGCCCACCCACCGTGCTGGCTGACCAAGGAATGGAACTGACGCGCAGGCAAAGAGCGCTTCAGGATGCCAACAGAGACATAGGGGGTGTCTGAGACATGGGGGCATAAACCAGCAACATTACATGCTCATCCCCCTTCCAGGAGGGGTGCTGGGGACAGAGGTCTCTGTCACCCTGCCCCACCTTTCCATTTGGTTTTAGTGCAGAGGAGGGTTGGGAAGCATAAAGAAACAGAAAAAGACCAGAGGAGGCGTCCACTTAGTGCCGGGTATGTGTCTGAGCGAGGGAGGGCTAAGGTGGGGGATTGTTGGAAGGGGGCCAGGCTCACACTAGCATTCTCACCCGTGCCATACAGCATGGCCAGCATGATGGATGAGATCCAAGCTGTGTCGCTGTAGCCCACGTGGAAGTCATGCATGAGCTCCTTGAAGTAGACGCTCACTGCCTTCGGAAAGGCGTAGGAGAAGCCAGTGATCACAAAGCAGCCCAGCAGCACTATCCAGCCCCAGCCACCATCTGGGGGCTTCACCGAAGCTGGCGACTGGCACTCCTCTGGGTCAGACCTCCCCATTTCCTAATTTGGGGGAGGGGACCCAATGCCAAGCGGGAACTGGGAGTGGGGGAAAGTGTGCAATAGACAGATCTCCAAGAGCTGCAGGAGGAGAAGAGCATACAGGACACATGGTTACAATGGCAGCTCCAGTCTTCCGCCCGGCCCTTCACCATTGCCTGTTGAAGTTCACTTGTGCCAATATTTACTCCCACTGTCTTTGACCTCTGTCCCCCTCATCACATGGCACTGCAGCGTGGGCTAGTGGCTAATGCACTGGAGTGGAAGGCAGGAGACCTGAAGCTATTCCAAGCTCTTTGCCACTGACCTGCTGGGTGACCTTGGGCCTGTCCCTTCATCTCTCCTCTGTGCCTGGTTCCCCTCCCATTCGTTGGCTGCCTTGTCTAGTTAGGCTGACGATCTTCAGGGTCTGGCTCTCAAGCTGTGTTTGCACAGTGCCTAGCACAACAGGGCTCTGGTTTGGGTTGGGGCCTAGACATGCTATATAACACCATGCATGCTCCCTGCAAGCACACTGCAAACAATCCGCCCCTCCCCCCC
>NW_027425091.1:0-5079 GCF_003597395.2 Chelonoidis abingdonii
TATTCTCCTGGATGACGTGCAGTGCAGAGGGCATGAATCCTCTCTGTGGCAGTGCTCGCACCGAGGGTGGGGCACGCATAACTGCGCCCACCGTGAGGATGCTGGTGTCATCTGCTCAGGTACTCTGATTTCTATTATTTTCATATGAATTGTATTTTAGGGGAATTACATTCAATCTTCCAAGTTGTGGATCCCAGGGGCAACTACAGGCAAGAAAGCACATGGCAACGTGACTCCTATGTGCCCTGGGTACCATGTTGCCCAATATTCCAACTCCATAGAGAGGCCTATGAGCTCCAGTAATCTCTGCCTCCACAAAATCCTACGTGCTCTGCATGGTTTGGAGTTGAACCCTTGGTTCTTCTGCAAGGGGGAATTAAACTGCAACAAACAAAGAGGAACCTTGTGGTTCTTTTCTCCTTCCAGGCCCCCGTCACATTGTATTTCCCAGAGCAGCAAGTGATTTAGTTCATTGCAAATAGAACATCTCAGATGTAATTTTACTTTATTTTTTCCATTAGGTCAATGTTTATTGAAATGTCTCTTTTGTAAAGTATTTAATTTTTGCTTTTGTTTATTTTATTTGTTTACCAGCTTCTTCACCTACCACACAGGAGCCCATCACTACATGTAAGTTTTTATTCCAATTTAAAGAGTTACGTATAATTTCACAGGGCATGTACTGGATTCCTGTCTCCACTGCTTTACAGAAACATACCAATGGAAAGAGCAGATATCTGCAGAAGTAAAGCCATTTTCTTCTTCTCTGGCTTCCACACTATTTTGACAATAGGAAATCATTCCATAAATGGCTTCTTTTTTCATCCTCCTTAGCCCTTGTCTGCAACTAGAGGGTGTTTTGTACTGATGTGCCACTACATAAGCAACTACTGGTGAAAATTCCTAGTTTAGATGAGCAGCACCAATGCAACATGTGCTTTGTACCAAATGGTCTCACTCCAGGTTTGAAACTAGGCCTAAATCATATTCAAGTGTCCCATTTCCACCATAATGTGAACAGGCAGTGGTGGTTTTAGAGTTAGTGGGGCCCTGTGCTCAGCTTCTTTTTTTTGGAGGCCCCCCAAGGGACCCAGCCAAGAAAAAGAACATTTTCTCTTATCTCCCCCTCCCCCACCTGCCCGCAGGCTCTGTGCTGGTTCTGGCAGCAAGACCCATCCTCCAGGTACCCCCCACCCCTTTGTCATTGGGGGTGGGGGGCGTGCCAGGGCACAGTATGTTTTGCAGTAAATCCACCCCTGTCAACAAGCACCTGCATGTCACTGGGAATTGTCGTATAAGGTAATGGCTGAGGCAGAACCAGTGAGGAAAGGGCAGAGACACAATGCAGAGACCTTTCAAGGAACCCATTCGATACAAGCTAGGGTTGTGTTTTATTAACTTCTGAGAAGGAAATTGTGGGTTAAGAAAAGATCTTCCCTGTTCCTTGCCTGCCAGACTGAAATCAGTCTGGTCTAGGCTGAAATGCTGGACCAGTCTTTTTTATTTATGTCACTCTCATGTGCTCCTATGGGCACAGTAGCATCTATGTGCACCTTTCTGGGCACGTGGAGGAGGAGAGGCTGCCACAGAGAGTAAATCAGCACATCACATGGCTAGCCTGGTTCAGCCCTCACTTGGGCTGCCACTTCTTAATTTTGAGGCTGCATCAGCTGGCTCCAGGCTCCTCGCAGACAGGGGTTTGCATGATTTTTCCCACACAACAGACAGATTGACCACGAGCCCAGAGAGTGAAGAGAGCATAATTCATCTTGTACAAAATGTCAAATAATGGGATTTCCCAAAGTATTGAGATTTATTAATTAATAATAATGTAAATAAAGTCATGATTTGGATGCAGATACAAAGTTCTGACTGGCTAATGTAATCCACAGACCTCCTTGATGTGGTGCTCTGTTCCCTCTAGTGGCACTGAGCTTTAGAGATGAATGAGTTTGCGCTATGGCCTTAGCTAAGGGCTGTGTGGCTTTTAGCTCATGCAGTAGAGGTTCACGCTCTAGAGATCCCAGGTTCAATCCCACCCACCAATGACCAGGGTCTGTTGGTGTTGCAAGTAGAGGCTTGTCTGGGATTTTGAACTGGGAAGTCTCCAAAGCTCAGGATGTGCTTCTTCAGCTAGGGGAAGTATGTAATCCACGCACTGCCTGGGTATGGTTCTCTGTCCCCTCTAGTGACACTGAAACCACTTAGAGATTTATGAGTCTGTTCTACAGCCTTAGCTAAGGGCCATGCGTCTTTTAGCTCATGTATTTAGCTCCAGAGGTCCGAAGTTCAATCCCACCCACCAACAACAAAGGTCTCTCAGTGTTACACTAGCACTCCAACCTAATGTGCTGCCTTTCTTCAGATGTGAAAAACCTTTATCCGATTTACACAATATTGTGACAGTTACTAAGGTGGATCTTTTATTTTCTTTCATGTATCTGGCCAGTTCATGCATCCAAAACAACAGGTATTTCTTAGTTGGGTTCAATATATTTATCAGAATCTTTCAACTCTTATTTGACAGTGAGGGGCTGCCTCTTCAGCCCTTAACCAAGCTGAAAAGGATTTATCCTTTCGTGGTCCCACTAAAGACAAACACTTCCTCGTACAAATACTCCTGCCTGAGAGAATCGACTTAAGTCTGCTCACCTAAGTGAGTGCTGCTCAACATGAGTAGGGGCTACTAGGATGATCTGAGGAATGGAAAACCTGCCTTATGAAAGGAGACTCAAAGAGCTTGACTTGTTTAGCCTAGCCAAAAGAAGGCTGTGGGGGGATATGCTTGCTTGCTCTTTATAAAATTATATCAGGAGATTAACATTAGGGAGGGAGAGGAATATTTTAAGCTTAGTACCAATGTAAGACACAAGAAACAATATGGATATAAACTGGACACTAGAAGTTAGACTTGAAATTAGATGAGGTTTCTAACCATTAGAGGAGTGGATTCGGGAACAGGCTCCTCAAGGGGAACAGTGGGGGCAAAAGACATATCTGGCTTTAAGACTAAGCTTGATAAGTTTATGGAAGGGATGGTATGATAGGATATAGTTTAATTTTGGCAATGATCTGGATACTCGCAGATAAGTTCTGGCCAATGGTCTGTGATGGATGTTGAGATGGGATCGGATCTGATTTACTGCAGAGAATTCTTTCCTGAGTGCTGCTGGGGAGTCTTGCCCACATGCTCATGGTTTAGTTGATTCAACCATATTTGGGGTCAGGAAGGAATTTTCCTCCGGGGCAGATTGGCAGGGGCCCTGGGGTTTTTGCCTTCCTCTGCAGCGGTGGGGCATGGGTCACTTGTTGGTGGATTCTCTGCAGCTTCAGGTCTTCAAACCGCAATTTGAAGACTTCAATAACTCGGACATAGGTTAGAGTTGTGTATAGAAGTGGATGGGTAGGGTTCTGTGGCCTGCTTGTGCAGGAGGTCAGAACTTGATCGTCATATTGGGCCCTTCTGACCTATAAGATCTATGGGTAAGGGTTTCAGAGGCGGATAACTGTTACATTGGCATTACACTGCTTGTGTTTATCAAATCAGTTGCAAATCCTCATCACTTTCCATATTGTTGTGTGGGGGTTAGTAGTTAATGATTGAAGCACTGTGTTCTAGATATATTTTATCTGAAATAATTCATAATTAAATCAGAAAAAATCAGCCTACAATCTATAATAATATCATATATCCATCTACAAATATCCAGCCCCAGTCAGAGCCCTCATCCCCATGCACCCTAACCCTCTGCCTCAGCCCTGAGTCCCCTCCCACACTCCAGACCCCAGATCCACCCCCAGCCTCACCCCACAGCCCTCACCCCTGCACCCCCACCTGGAGCCGACCCCGACGGAGCTTCCTGGAATCTGGACCTGAGCAGCTGGGGCTTGGGTGAGTGTTGGATTCGTGACACCCTGCCCCCCAGCCCGCAGTCACCACTCCTGCCCCAGCCTGGGCAAGGGGCAGCCCCACCCCGCACTGAACGACGTCGCAAAAGAAGAGGCTACATTTTGTTTTCATTTTAGAAAGTATTTGCTTTTGCGGGTTACTGACCCCAGAGCGCTGGGTTGTTTCCACAGCCAAAGGAATATTAATAAATTTTTATATTCTGAGTTAAATACAGTTTTCGTACAATAGTGATACTGTGTAATATAGGGAAACACTTACTGTTTCCAGTCAATTTTTACATAATTTTAAAAATATAGATTGGCTTAAAAGGGTTGGGGGGGGACAGGACTTAGATCCGTTCTGGACACCACCAAAAATTATACAAACCTGCCACCTCCCGAATAAAACTGCGTTGAGGTCAGCGGCAGCACGCTGCAGAGGAGTGGCACACACTGCGCTCTCTCTCCCCGAGACTTGTCTCTGGGTCTTTTCTGTGTTCATGGCTTTTCTCCTGGTAGCAGGTGAAGAGCCATGGTGCAAAGGGCAGGAAGGACACGGAGGGATCTGTAGGGGGCCAGGCCACCTCTGAGCTTGGTAATCGCAGCCTGCCCAGCCATGGCGCGGTGCTAGGCACCTGCAAACACCTCTGCTGCTGCAGGGTGCCCCGAGGCGGCTGGCACTAGCCCCCGGGATGGCCAGTGTGACCAGATGTCCTGATTTTATAGAGACAGTCCCAATTCTTGGGTCTTTTTCTTATATGGGCTCCTATTACCCCCCCACCCCGTCCCGCTTTTTCACACTGCTGTCTGGTCACCGAAAGTGTGGCACAAATTTGGCACCCCCCATTCAGGCTGTCGTTGGAGCTCCTGGGCAGCACCAGCTGCACCTGGCAGCCCCCTAGGGCAGCCCCGGGCAGGGGAAGGCGGCCGCCCTGCCAGCCTTCTCCTGGGGGCACATGCCCCCTTGGTGCCAAACTCCCCCAACGCGGGGACGGGAGCCCGGGGCATGAGAGATCCGCGGCACGGATCACGTCGGGCCCGATCCTGCCCTCGCCAGGGGCCATGGGAACAGGATTGGTCCGTCCCCCCCACCCGGGCCTCGCAGCCCGGGCGCCCCCTTCCCGAGGGCTGGGCACGGCCCGTGCGCCGGAGCCTGGAGCGCGGGGCCGGGGAGGAACCTGGCTCCGCCCC
>NW_027425092.1:0-1947 GCF_003597395.2 Chelonoidis abingdonii
GATAGCTGCTTTCAACTACCTGAAAGAGGGTTCCAAAGAGGATGGATCTAGTCTGTTCTCAGTGGTACCTGATGACAGAACAAGGAGTAATGGTCTCAAGTTGCAATGGGGGAGGTTTAGGTTGGATATTAGGAAAAAACCTTTTCACCAGGAGGGTGGTGAAGCACTGGAATGGGTTACCTAGGGAGGTGGTGGAATCTCCTTCCTTAGAGGCTTTTAAGGTCAGGCCTGACAAAGCCCTGGCTGGGATGATTTAGTTGGGGTTGGTCCTGCTTTGAGCAAGGGGGCTGGACTAGATGACCTCGTGAAGTCTCTTCTAACCCTAAGATTCTATGATTATTCCCCATTCCATTTTTGAAAATAACCATCATTGTGAGAGAGGACCTGGCTGTTCACGTCAACATATGTTTTGCTTCTATCAGCCAAAACAGGAAGCAGAATGTAAATCAGCTTACATGTTCAATATTGCATAACTTAATCCAAACAAATTTAAAATAGTTGGCCAGATATACTGGTGTCAATGGACACTTGTAGGTCTTAAGAATTCCACTGGAGCCACTCAGGATTTGGAGATGTAAGATTCATTGAGTTTAAAGCCAGGAAGGAGTCTTATTTCTAACTCTGAATTTCTCTGGCTTTAACCTTCGGTCTTTGTGTAACCCATGCTTCAGTGGCTGCTCCTTCTAAACACGAGTAGTCAGTTTGGTTTTAGTTTGGGGTTTCCCCCGCACAAGAAGAGTGGAGCAGCTGTCCACTGACTACAGTGGGGACTAGCAGGAAAACAAAGAAGGGGGGAAAAGGACACAAACCCTTGGAGCATGCTCAGTATGACATCTCCAAAGGTGAGGGGGCAATTCCACTCCCAAGTATAAAGAAAAAAAGGTGCCAAACTCTTCAGTGAGTTCCAGCAGACCCAGAAGGAGACAGACATATCAGAGGGAAGGTGGAGATCTTTGCCCAGAGGGCTGGTGCTCACAGGCCTGTTTTTACTAACTGCAGCAAGCAGATAACCAGGAGAACTGGATGCTTGCTGCTTGTTCAGCTCAGGACTGTGGGGTGACACCAAATGCCAAATCAGTGGGGCACGTTTTAAATGCATAGGGTTTGTGGCCTGTGTACCTTTTGGTACTGAAGAAATCTGTATGCTTGATACTTTTTTGGTTTGTTTTGCTTTGTGTAGTATTTGCTGTGTGGATATGATGGTAAGATTGCATGTAGATTTGAGGAGTCTTAGTTAATCCTCAAATTGTTCTCTCATTAAAAAAAAAAAAGTATTTTTCAGTCTGAGCAGCTTTATTACATTGCGGTGTCCTTATTCCAAACTGATGCAACTCAGGGTATGGGCACATATGACTGTACAAAATATGCATATTTATCACGTGTTATCCACAGGTGGGATTTCTGGTACAAAGCAGATTGAACCTGCTCACTATTCCTGCAGTAAAATGGAATTAATATGAGCAAAGTATAGTACAGAGGTTCTCAAACTGTGGTCTGTGAGCTCCATTCAGGTGGTCCGCAGATAGTTCCCTCTAAGGTGTGGGCCTGGGCGGCCGCACACAAGAAAATGAAGGGTCACCCACCTAATTAGTGGAGCCGTGCAGGCATGGCTCCACTAATTAGTGCCTGGACCCTGGAGAAGATGCATATGTAAGGTGAGGTGGTGTCCTTGGGGGGGAATAGGGGGTAGGTGGGAGGGGGCAGTGGGGTAAGAAGAGGGGGTGGGGGGAATTTGGGACACGCAGGGCTGCAGTGGACAAAGGAAGTAGCGACTTTCCCCAGCTCCATGGCTGCGGCTGCCGGGGAGAAACCCTGACTTCTTCCCAGCCCCAGCTCGGTGGCTGCCGTGGCGGGGCAGAAACCCCCACTTCTTCCCAGCCCCAGCTCAGGGGCTGCCGTGGCAGGGCAGAAACCCCCACTTCTTCCCAGCCCCAGCTCAGGGGCTGC
>NW_027425092.1:3423-6099 GCF_003597395.2 Chelonoidis abingdonii
AATGAGCCTTTTCAGAACATTTTGCCAGTAAAGAGACTCTGATGCAATCTTTTCTTGATACTGATCATCTATGGTGGCCTTTAACCTTAGTCTCATCTGAAGCTTTTTCAACCTATGGAATGCTCTCTGGCGATTTGCTGCCTTCTCATGGTATGCTAGTTTTCAAGCCAGATTTTTCCAGTCCTTTGTTCCCATAGAACCCAGTGTGGCTGGAACATTAGACTGGAAAAGTTTGCAACAAAAACAGAATGGTGCATACTGTGTTTTTGAGTACATAAGCCACAGCCTCCCCACTTCATCACCATTGGGGATTTAACGCCAGTAATATGTTGGATGAAAACGTCTATTTTCATTGTCTTTGGGGATCATGAAGTTTTTCACTTGCTGTGGCCCATGCAGTACAAGGAAGTCCCTCAGGCTAATGCTCAGGTGGGTCCACAGTCCTGAATCATCTAGACTTAAGGAACTAAACTCAGCAGCAGCTGTTTCTTGCACCTCCACCACACTCTTCTCTGATCTACACTTTTCTTCAGGAATGTGCATGATTACATCCATTTGAGATGGAGATATGGATGCTGCAGTAGCTGCCAGGTCACCTGCAGGGCCGGCTCTAGGCACCAGCAAACCAAGAACGTGCCTGGGGCGGCACATTTTCAGGGGTGGCATTGTGGCTATCTTTTTTTGTTTTGTTTCGGGCGACAAAAGCATAGAGCCGGCCATGGCAGCAGCAGCACGTTGTGCGCAGAGGTGCCCTGGGGCTGCTGTGGTTCATGGCGAGGGGGAGCAGCGCCCACACCTTGTGGCTTGGCTGGGCAGGCTTCGAGTGGGGGACGCTTGGGCGGGGGCAACCCCACGGGGCACACGGAGCCGCCTGCAGGTGCCGCAGGGCAGCTTCCCCCCAGCACCACAGCCGGAGCTGGGCAAAATGGCCTGAGCTGCCCAGGGACTGTGGCAGGGTGGTCAGAAGCAGTAGCAGCAGCGGGGTCATAGAGGGAGGGGGACTGCCATGCAGGCTTCGCGTCCTGCTCTCCGGAAGGCTCACCATGAACATCTGTCTCTATGTATCTCAGAAGAGCTCCTTCCTGCTTAGATAGAAATGCTTCCTTTGTGTTCTTTCTTCTTCTGAATGCTGCCACAGAGGGGCGTTTTCTTCTTTCACTCATGACTGCTGTTCTGTGCCAATTCTTTCTTTTTCTGAATGATGCCCCAGAGGGGCGTTTTCTTCTTTCACTCATGACTGCTGTTCTGTGCCAGCTATAGTGGCTCTCAACACTCAGTTGAAGGGGACAAATAAGCAGGCTAATAGCAGAACCTGAGTGAGGGAAGATATCAGCGTCTTAAGGCCTAACTGGCTCCTACTACTTCAGTTGACTACCTGTTCTCCTCAAGTGGGTTCAGGGAAGCAGCAGGAAACAGGAAGCTCCCTCAGAAACTGGTGTTAATCAGTGCAGGCCCCTGAGGGTGCTAGAGAGGTACATAAGAGGCTCCTCCTTCTCCCTTTCTCTTGAGCTCCTGCTGCTTTCTGTTATTCCCTCTCACCTTTTCTCCTGCCTGTCTGTTATGTCTCTTGTGCCCTCCTTCCTCCAGCACAGCACTCCACCATCTCTGTGCATCTAGAGCAGAGAGAATACATATTCACCAACTGCAGACACAATTTTCTACAGTCTGGGTCCTAGTGGCTCCCCAGTCTGGCACCTGAGGAGACCGCATCAGTTTGCCTCATAGTAAGGCCAGTCCTGGCTCTGTAAGATCTGGAGATAGACTTTAAAGTCATATAATTCAGAATTTCTTGGCTAGATGGATCACATTCTTCTTTTTCTTTGTCAGGTCTATAAGATTTGTCACTAGTAACATTGCAGCTGGAGCTGTGGTATCAGGCATGGACCAAGTGAGGCCTGGGCCTGTGGGAAGGAAGGTGTAACAGGTTGGGACTCACCACCCATGGCGCCTCCTGCTGGTGATTTCGGGAATTAGCTCGATTTCAGTGGAGCACCCCCTCCTGGTGGTGTCCCGTCTGTTGTTCTGCCCTCTGCTCTCCGCTGCTGTCGCTGGACCCATGTTGCTCCCTGCTCGGTGGCTTCCTCTTCAAGGCCACTGCCCTCCGGCAGTGTCCCTTAGTCCATCTGGGCCCCCTTCCGGGGATCGGTGATCAGCAGTCCTCTACTCCAGCCACCATGTGCAACCACACACCCCAACGTCTAATCTCTCTTGTCAGGGATCGGGCATAGTCTATAACGGCCGCTCCCTACAGCCAATGGCTGGATGTACTGCAAGGAGGAAGGGGGGGTCCCAGGCCCACCCTCTACTCTGGGTCCCGGCCCAGGGACCCTCTGGTGTCAGCCTCGCTGTCCTCTTTCTTTCCCCTCCTCTGTCTGTTTCCCTGGGCCACTCCCCCTACGGCCCCTTGCACCCTTTAGGCCCTTCCCTTCAGGGCCTGCAGCCTGGCGGCTATGGGCTAGAGCCTTCTAGCTTCCCTGAACCTGCCCAGCGCTGCGCTGCCCTTGAAGACTGACCTTCCCCTGTTAAAGGCCTGGGACAACTGACTGCTCCTGCTGTGGGCAGCCTTTATATATGAGTGAGCCTGGCCCTGATTGGCTCCCCATAAGCCCTTTTCTGATTGGCTCCCGGGCTGTGCAGGCTCCCTGGCCTGCCACAGCCCATCCTCCCAGGGAGTGG